>NC_068358.1:90910799-91012203 GCF_020536995.1 Dreissena polymorpha
TTATCGAGTTAAAGGATGAGTAATCAAAGAATTAATCTGTTCTAGGTCGACGTAGGCGTGTTCGAAAACATTTAATTTCCAGTGACTAAACGTCAATGCAATTAAACAAAATCCCTTTTCTTTTATGCTTTGCGGCTTTCGGTTTTCATTTTAGAAATGTTTTATTGCACACTTGATGTATAACATAATGACGACATTACACAAATAACACCGGAACTAGAGCATGGATTGATTCATGAAAAAATAATAGCATAATTGTTTTTGCTTTTTAATTATTTTTTATGTATCATTTCTGGTGCCATGATGAACAAGTTAGTAGCTGATGATTGGTCTTATTTGTCTGTCTTTTACTTTCCAATTGAGGTGCAAAACTGTTTTCAAATCTTTATTTGTAAATACTTGTTTAGGGAATGTATTTCCCATTCGCTTTTTTATTGAAATACTATCGAACGTTTAAGTATCGAATACAGAAAACTGTTGAGAAACAAATCCGTTACACGCGGTCATTTATCTGTTTCTGTATTGAACGGCTGTACAAACCATAATTTGGAATAACGTCTTTAATAAAAAAAAATATGTATGATGATTTTCATCCTGAGAGATTACATAGCATACTAAACAAAGCAATATATTTAAGTTGCCTTTTTCTGGTATGGATTGCTGTTATACTTCCTTAAAGTTTGTGCCGAATACTGGTTGGCATCAGGCAGACGATCGATTTCACGCGAGGTCACCAAGGAAGTTCAAGTTTGGATGAGATGGTCGCATCCATGTAAATCATGAAACAAAATATGTAATACCCATGTATTGTAATTACACAACGCGTTCCATTTTGTTTACATCTCTTAGTCGTGTTATCAAGTATAAATAAAGGCTACATGCACAGATGGCGTCATATTAGGAAATCTTTTTTCAGTTTTTTTTTCGTTCTCAAATAAAAATACTTAATACACAATCAAGCATAGACTTAAACAAACTGTGTAACAGTATGCAGTGGTTTGTGGCTAAAGCTATGTAACATATATGTTTGAACACGACTACGGTTTAAATATGTGCAAAAGAAGCACAATAGCCGTCTTATTACTATCCTACAAGCATTCTTACAGTGGGTAACATCACGTGTATTTTCATATACATAAGGAACTAAAACCAGCATTTGAAAGATTATCGTAACTTGATATTGTTGAAAATAAAACAAAGCATATGAATATTATTGCTAAATTACGTTTGTCGTCTCACAAATTATCTATAGAAACGGGCAGGCACCAGAACATTGAAAGAGATCAACGCAAATATATATTATGTTACCTAAATGACATCGAGGATGAATTTCACTTTGTTCTTAAATATCCGTATTATAGTTATGTTAGGATTATTTGAAAAATATTATAGAATCCGGCAAAATATGTTCAAGTTTATTAATCTAATTAATAGTTCAAACAAAACTGTGTTGAGAAAGCTATCCATGTTTAGGTTAAAAATGCTTTAAAATAAGATAAAATATCATATCTATATATATGTAGTGTAAAACAAAAACACATTTTTACAAAGAAAATAATGTCAGCATTTTGTAATTATTGCTAAAATTGTAAAACTATACGCACATCATTGTGTAATCATTATGTATTAACCTCATCCATGTGACATTCTCACGAAATGTGTTCACGACATATTCTATTTCCTGTTTATTTAGATTAACTGTTCTTGTGTGTTTTGCGTGTGCTTCAACGCATGCAGTTATTTTGTATGTATGTTAACGACGATCAGCTTGACACGCTTAAGAAAAAAAAAAGCTATTCTGTGCTGTGCTGTGCTGTTTTGTTATATATAGTGTAATTGAAGTTTGTTTACTGATCTGTATGCAGTTAAGCCCCGCCTATCGTGGGTATTTGCTTTAACCAACACGTTCGATGTGATTGGTGTGCTTGTCTGTCTTTTGTTTGTACATTTACCTATAATTTCAGCACTGCAGCCCTCAGCTATAGTAGGTATCAGCATCGGTGCTGTAATCGTCGTGTTCGCAGTGATTGCTGGGCTGGTTTACAGGTAATTTATCCATGCACTTTGCTGCTTATGTTTCTTAATGTTTAATTATAAAAAAATATCTTTATTTTTAACTGATAATTATTTAAGTATCACAATACAATGTATAATTGTATGATCTCGGCACGGTCATGTGATTCGAGTGAGCCATTAGCCGTTTAATAATTTTAAGTCAACAATTTGAATACGTTTTGCGAAACCTGATGCTTTCTGTTGACACATTGAGAAAACATTAATATCTGTAGCTCTTTTGTGTGCTTCAATTAAAATACACCATATTTCATTAAGACTTTAAGTAATGTAAGGATATCGGGGCATTGGGCAATATTTCTGCTAGACGAATATTGACATTTTGTAATGGTCAACTAAAATAAATATGTAAACGGAATCACGGATAACAACGTAATGTAAAACAGTGTGGCCTTTGAATAAAAACCTTTAAGTCTTTTTTTTCAGCGTATTCTTTATTAAACGAATTAATCGTTTGTCGTGTTGTTTTGTAGACGAACGAAAGCAGAAGCGGAAATATACAGTCAGTGGTGGCGTGTGCGCAGTGAAGACATCACCATGACAACTCAGTCGTCATTCTTTTCTAGAAGAAGTGATGTAAAGTATATTCATTATCAAACAAATAAGTATTCATTCTTCAGTGACAAATATATCAAAATAAGAACTCATATTTATCGACTTATACATTAACCTAAAATGAATCAATATAGTATCTTAACAACAATCGCTTCTCAAATAGGCCAACACGTATATAAGGTCAATTATGAAATGCATTCTGAACGTTCAAAAAACCAATCAGAGCGTAATATATTTAAAGTAATGAAGGTGAAAATGAACACTTAAAGTTTGTTATTGGGACAAAACTGTTTTTACTTTGACTTGAATGCCTCATGCATGAAAGTATACATAATAGTCAGCTGCATGTTAATAAAACAAAGAGAGCAGTGCCTAAATTTTACTTAGTTGAATTTGTTTTAAAGGCTTTAAAAATAACAAAAAGGCTCTTGTAAAACAAAATCATTCATATATACTAAAGACTTAAACTAACATAATTGGTATCAGGTTTATGACAGTAGAAGGAAGTGAATAGCATAATTTTTGAAACGTTAGCTTTGCGAATAGTAATAACTGATTTCTCTTTAAGCAAAGACAGCTCGAATACGGAAGACAAAAAAAGTTTTTTCATTCCAGAAATAAAACAATGTAACAATCTTGTTTCATAATATAATATAAAATTAAATTTACGCATAACAGTAACCCATATGTGTATTATACAAAATGACAAGTACATTAAAATGTTGAAGTTAACCGTATATCTTACGGCAATATTATGTTCTTAGTTACATAATATTTGCGTATTGGAACAGGGCGTTCTGTTCCTTTCATGGTAGACCAATGTACGAATATGTTTATGTGCGTTTTACCTTTAAAATGACATTGAACCGTGTTCATGTATACTATTACGCAAATATAACTTTGTCCTACAATGTTTTCTGTTGATAAAGATTTGTTGATATTATCTAAAGATACATAGTAGCTTTCTATGCTGTAAATTAAACGGGAGGCATGATTGAGTTAATTACGTTTTAATTGCCTTTTCTAATAAGAATCAGGTATCTGTGCCAGATTACCATAATATTCAATTTCTGCATTGAACGTATATATTGGGTATTAAACACAATCTATCACTCGGCAGGTTGACGTTGATGAAAGGTCGTTATCACTAGCAACACACGCAGTGTGCTTTCAAACTTCTGTTATGTACAAGGTAATTTCACTACATTACAATTCATGAAAAAAAAGAACTTTAAACCCCGCAGTTTTGCTTCCGTCTAAAACCAGCACAGATAAACAATTGGAAGGTTAAGAACGGACGTTTAGAATTGTAAATAAGAAAGTGCATGTATTAATAATATTTACAAAGCTACGCTTACGTAAGATTTAAGCCCTCCTGAACTACATGTTGCGTAGTTTTCATACTTTATCCCACCCGGTTAATTGCAAAAATAGTAATTCATTTAATCAAAAAAAATTTGAACGTATATTTCACTTCTGTTTTATATAAACATATAGACAGAACAGAATAAATATTTCAAATGTAAAGTTTATTTCTGATTTTTCCTGCTTCGATCTAGGGTACAATGGTGTACATGCGCAAACCAAAGGTCAAGTCCATCTCAGTAGATAGAGCCTTCATGTTGGAAATGAAACAAGTGGGTAAATATTAGAATTTCGCACGCAATGACAGGCATTGTGACTCAATAAGATGATAACATGTCTAAAGGGATAATATATTTAAATTACGAAACTCCTAAATATTATCAGGATATATTATTTCGCGACCAATGCATGTTTATTTAAGCTTTATGACCAATTATATGTGCAGTACAGCACACAATTTGCCTACGCATTACAAGACAATACATACATCAGAATGTTTCATCCGTAAACATTAACGATGACATATTGACATATATAGTGTTGATGTGGTTCCAAACTATCATTATATGATATTTTAATGTGTTTTTTTTTTTCTTTCGCAAGAAATTCTAGGGAATTTTTGTTGCGCAACTTTATGGCGTTCAATGAAGACTCGTGTGTTGAAAAGTCAAAATCATGGCTTAACACATGTTTCAGATGCGTGATATCACATGTCCGAATCTTACACGTCTAATTGGTGTGTGTCCGGACACCAACAACGTGTGTATTCTAACTGAGTATTGCTCTAGAGGAAACTTACAGGTATGTGCAATGAAGGTTTTAAGGATACAGTTCCAGTAGTGTTATCCCATAGTGCATTCAAACATGAATGTGCCTTGACATTAATTTGCCAATTATGCAGATAGTTGAGCAGTTGTATTTTTGTTTCCTACGTTACCTATACCAATGATCAAGTCACGGTTTACCGTGTGTAAATTAGTTATTTGGTCAATAAACAATGCTTTATCGGACAAAAAACTTACATTTCCGTTTTGTTGCTTTCAAAATTACACTGACATGTGCATGCAATATTCACCAGCGTATAGGTGAAGTGTACCTATTAAATGTATTGCCATCCGATTGCGACGCAAAGTCCGCTCCAAAATGGCACCTTTTTATGTTCATATAATTTTATATAGAGAATTGCATTTCCTTGCAAAAATATAAACCGATAACTCTATTATACCGAAACAGAAAAATGCGTATATTGTTAAGTTTGCCTATACGATTAGAACCTTCCGTATGTGAACACCTACCGATATGTAATAGTATCTGTTTTCATCGTACACACATGGCTTTTCTTGAACCTGGTCATATATTTGGTTAGAAAACACAATTCCAATATTTAAAACATATTATAAAAAATCTGTATTCACTTCACTAACTTTGTTGAACGTATAAAACTTATTTTTTAACTACATGTGCCTTTGTTATTAAAAAGGACTGTTCTCAACAAATATCTTTTTTTCATAATCTACCGCATTAACGCGATGACAACCACACCTGATAAATGTTTGCGAATCCGAAAAATGTTGATACAATCAAAACGCGCAATAAAGAGAAATCATTTTGGTAATATATATGACGTCATAAAAGGTTTGGATGTGTTTCAGCCGTTTTGTTATTTTACGTTCGAAAAATGCATGCATACAACTCAATTATGGGAAAGATGAATATCAGGTTATTTATTAACACAGATACGTTTATTTGCTTGGCATTTGCATGTGAAACACTAGCCAATGCTAGTTGTTTCAGTGGACTGAGCCTCGTTAAAATACCTTATCTGTATTCAACAACACAAACTTATTTTTCTGTAGAAATGTGCAAACTGTAAAAAAAATCATCAAAAACTTATATACTCCCCGAAACCAAACTTTCGAAACTTGGTATGACATTTAAAGGCACACCATGGTAATAATGGATTACAAGAAATAAAGGAATGTTATCTAAACATTTCACATAAACGACAGTTTATTTTGACACGTGCACCGACAATAATAGGCAAAAATAATTGAATTGTGGATATACATATAATATAACACAGTTTCAACATATGTGTAAATAAACTGGGGCTTTGTAAATGATATACAATCTAAATGATATCGAGGATGAATATCGCTTTATTATTAAATATCCTTACCATGCCGATGCTAGGAGTACATTAAATCCAAAGTATTATTGATCTCGTCAAACTATGTTCAATTTTATCGAACTACTTTATGGTTCAAACAAAGTAGTGTTAAAACTAGTCACATTTTGTTAAAACTGCTTTCAAATTCTAGAAAATGTCTTATATATGAAGTATAAAAAATTAGTTTCGCAAAGACATTAAGCTTAGAATAATGTTATACTTGTTCTAATTATCAAACTACATTTGTACATAATATCGTCACTATGTATTAACCTCATCCATGCGCCATTCTGACAAAAACAGGCTTTAATTCATGCCATTTAAAATTGATCTTTCTCCAATATGATGTATCTTTTGTATTTAATTGAAATGCATGCTGTAATGCATGTTTATATATATATATATATATTTCATAGGAGTGAAAGACGCATCCTCATGCTTGGATAATCTCGCAATTCTGTTCAATCAAACAAACGTTTGATACTTAAAAAACTTGAATATATACTCGATTTTCTTGCATAGGAACACGTAAAAAACTTATCCCAACAAGTGTTTTTTGTTTTACTGAAATCTAAACGGACACTTAAATAGTATATCATTTTATGAAGTATTTGATGCACGTTTCACGTATGTAAACGTTGTTGGTCGTAATATGGAGTAATTGAAATGTTTTAACCTATTAAATATGATATATGACTACGAAATACTAACAAAAAAGCCAGTTTATTTAAATTTTGAACAAATAATGACGACGTCTTATTAATATTAATAACTACGCAAGTATGATTTGTGATAAATGCTGGGTGGGCTAAGGGTGTGAGGTCAGATAAGCAACAAATCTGGTTCAAAGTCCAAATGCTTTACTTTGACCGTTCTAATGCTTGAGTCAACTTTAACTATTTTGATGTGTTATGTCGTTGTGTATGTACTGTCCCCGATTCTTTGTTCACTGTTTGTAGAAGATATGGAACTTTTTTTACAAGATAGTAACCTGTCTGGTTTAAATATAGACGACATAACCTTAATTTTATTGTTATTTGCAGATGACATGGTCATTTTAGGCAAATTGCCATAAGAATTACAGAACAATCTAGATAAACTTTACCAGTATTGTAATTCATGGGGGCTCAATGTGAATACTTCAAAAACAAAAATAATGGTGTTTCGCAAAAGGGGTAAAATTTGAGATAATCAAAAATGGACATATAATGGACAAAATATAGAAATCGTTGATAATTTCAATTATCTCGGCACTGTTATTAACCACTTTTAATCAAGAACATTTGGTTTGAAAAGCTCTAAAGGCGATGCATATTTTACTCTATAAATGTAAGCAGTATTAACTTAAGCCAAAATTATTTTGTCAGTTGTTTGATTCTTTTGTTGGGTCTATTTGTTGCTATGCCTCTGAAATATGGGGTATTAATAAATCAAAAGAAATCGAACGAATTCATTTAAAATTTTGCAAAAGATTGTTGAATGTAAATATAAATACTTGTTATGCTGTAGTATATAGTGAGTTAGGCGGATACCCGTTGTATGTGAAAAGATATGTACGAATTGTTAAATATTGGTTAAAAATTGTTAACAGTAAACATATTATTATACAAACTGTATATATCCGAGCATTGAATGAGTGTATTAAATGATGCAAAATTTGGGTTGCACATGTTAAACAATTGTTAAATGAATACGGATTTTCCCATGTGTTTGAAACTGCAAATATAACTAATAGTAGTTCTTTTGTATGTGAATTTAAATGCAGACTTACTGCCACCGCTAAGCAGGAATGGTTTGGAAATACGAATATAAGTTCTGTTCTAGATATGTATAGAATTTTTAAAACCTCTCTTGAATATGAGAACTACTTGGATGTATTGTCTAAAAATCTACGTGTATACTTTGTTAAATTAAGGGCTTCGGCCCACCCGTTGAGAATTGAGACCGGAAGGTACTCACGCAACAATATCCCTCATGAGGAACGGTATTGTCTTTGTTGTAATCAACGGGACATAGAGGATGAATTCCATTTTATTTGTGTTTGTGCATGCTTTCGTTTACTACGTCAAAAATACATTAAACGTATTTATTTCATGAACCCATCTGTTGTAAAGTTTAATCATTTATTGACATCAACATGTAAATTTGAAATTATTAATGTATGTAAATATGTTAAAGAAGCCTTAACTATACGAAATTCTATTATAACTACCACTAATTGACTTAATAGGTTTTTTTTTCTTATTAAGTTCCCATAAATATCTGTCACTTTTTTTGAATTGATATTATGTGAAATAATAGTTCTTCTGTTTTTGTACTTACTTCAAAAATTATAACATATATACCATACCCAAATTAAACGTAATAGTTTATCCTTACTGCCTTTAAAATAAGTATGTTTCTAATTTTCAAAATCGTTGTTTTTTCTCTGTTCATATTTTGTTTTGAAATTTCACTGAATTTACAAATTGAATTTATAATATATATATATATATATATATATATATATATATTGTTTCATTGATTTTGTCAAAATTATCATATTTTGACACGTGACATTGTTTAATCTATAAATATATGCATTAAAGACGATGTGCATATGTATAAGTCTGAATACACTGTCTGTTCTGTCTGTTCTTTGTACAGTCAAATGGTTATTTGCGTTAAGTAAAATATTTGTTTACATGACTTTGTCTTTGGAACATTTCTTTGCCTATATATTTTGATATAGACATAGATAGATAACCAATGCCACAGAGCATTGAAAATCACTCAAATGAGTAAATGCATGTTAAACTATTATCTTTGTGAAGAATGATGGGCTCTAGTAAATATATCACTATTTTGTTTTTCCATTAATACATAATATATTTTCCCATTTAACATAGTATGATATTATCTTAAATCTTAGGACATTCTACAGAACGAGTCCATTCAACTAGACTGGGATTTCAAACTTTCCCTTATCAACGACATCGTTGAGGTAAGCAAACGATAAAGGGAAGGAACTATATCTCAAATAATAGTTTTATGTTGTTAACGCTATTTTCGCTTTGACAATGATTAAATGAAGGCAACTATCAGTAAAGTGTTCAACAAACAACTTTTCGTGAAACAGGTACACATGTATAACACAATTAGGAAAAATAACGTTAGCACAAATTACAATATTGAGAGTCTTGGTTTTAAACAAAAATCTTCATATGCGTATGTAATTGTGTACTCATGAATCGTAAGAATTTTGACGGTTACAAATAAGGTAAAAGTCGATTGCTGATTGCGCATGCACTGCAAGTTAAAGTATTGCCGTGTCTCGTTTGCGAATAGCAAGCAAAAATTGACAAACCTAGAATGACTTTAAAAAAAGAGGACGAAAAGGAACAATAGGAATGATTTTAAGCGTCGGAAGAGAAAGAGTAAGAAATAGTTCTAGTATAACGTTACGATTTGTAGTCTAAAGATCCATTAAGCGTTCTTGTAAATCTTGCGTTTGTAAATTACGAACAAACAATCCTACGCATAAAGATGTAGATTCAGGAAAACCAAAGAGCTGAATGTATTTCTCCAAGAGCACGCATTACCTAAATGGATTCATTAAACGCAATTTGATGATTTCTTTTCTAAGGCTATTCGGTCCATTCAATGCCGTACACTCAATGATCTACTATTGGCGCAGAATGTTAGGACATCAAAGGATTCTGTCATTCTGTACGTCCAATTTTTTTAGAATGTTTGCAAGCCATCCGGTATTTAATATTTAACAATTAATGTATGATTTTTACACAGTACAGATACCATTTACAATGGGTTCCTTTGTACAACCCTCTGTTCTGTATGTACCTGGCAGGGAAGTGTAATTTGTTTTGTATTTTGGTTTGCATATTTCTTGTTTGATAATTTATCTGCAAATATGAGCAATTTGAAAACCGCTATATAAGTCCACATATTATGTGTATTATTTACCAGTATTTTGTTTATTCTTAACAGGGCATGCATTACTTACACGCCACTAGTATGGGCGTACACGGGACGACTCACCAGTTCCAGATGTGTGATTGATAGCAGATTTGTCCTCAAAATAACCGGGTTCGGACTCAATTTCATCAATAAAGTGTATGCAAACAAAATGCAAGCGGAAAACATGTATGGTAAGAAAAGTAATTTAAAAAATAAGTTGTTTGTTTGAAAATAGTGTATGCATGTTTATTTTTGACGTTCAAAGTATATGTATATGTCATTACAATGTCAAGGAAATGCATCAAAATTCATTAAATATTAAAGCGAAACAAATAAACAAAAACAGACGTCGACAGAAAGTATAGCAAATCAGTAGTCTTTGTCAATAAATTCTCCTGGAAATAAGTAAAAGAGTTTGCATTAAATGAAAATTGTTATGTACCGGGTAATGTGTAGTATGTGACACCAAAGCCATGCCTGATAGTCACATCTTTATTAATGTTCTGATTTTGTTTTCATGTTGGCTTATTCCATTTACCAGAAATTTTAAGAAATCTTACACAAAATGCTGCTCATAGACCCCGCGTTGCTCAATCATGTATAAACGACATTGTGTACTCTTATATGATATTCACATTATATTTTGTTATACAAATTGTTCAGTAAAATACCAATTTACTTAACAGTTTCGTGAGTACCGTTCGAGTTATTAATTCGTGCAGACGGATCAAATTGTGTTCATCTACGAGAACTTAAACATGATAACACAAACATAACTTACACTTAACATAAACTATCACAAACCTAAACTCCCACTTGAGTCATATTTCAAATGCACTTTTGCAAACTGGCACACATTATATTGACTGCAGTAAGTTTGCCAGAGCTGCTCTGGATGGCTCCGGAACACCTCCGAGTGTATCCACCGCGGCAGATCTCCCAATCAGGAGACGTGTATAGCTTCGCGATCATTCTGTACGAGATGTGCACGAGAACTGAACCTTACACAGATGAGACCTGGTATCAATCTTTAGATGGTGAGTTTAAAGTAGCCTTGTATTGTTGTAAAGTCCCTCGATTCTCTTTTATTTTAACACATCTATAGAGGAACTTTTTGGATACAGGGCTTATTTATTATATTATAGATAAGTTTTAAACGTTTTTCGAACTAAATAAAAGGCAAAAAAAATATGTAGAACTTATTAAAAAGACATGACATTGCATTTAATTTATGAGCTCATCTAAAATGTAACTCGGATCTATCACCACTTACTTACTAGCGTTAAACGAACGTTTAAGGAATGATTTCATTCAGATTTATGTAAATCCGTTTCCGGATTGTCATCATATAATGTCATTATAATTAGATACCCTTCGAAGAATTAAACGTGGTAGCCCATGCGTCCGTCCCACGCTAAAGGAAGGAGGACCATTTGCCCAGTATCGTCAACCTTACAAAGTGTTGCTGGCATGAAATTACAACGGAACGACCGTCATTTTCAAACGTGAGGAAAGTCATTAAAGGCATACGAATGAAACGGTAAACAATATCACTAAATTTAAAAAGCCCTGTCTAATTACTTAATGTAATTACTTGCTTTTTTTAAATAAAGTAAAGAAATACAACTTTATACATACTTTGAACGCTTTGCTGAAACAGTAAAACTTCATTTTCACGAACTATTGTTTATTTTATACAAGTGTTGCACATCGATTGGATGACTATACATACACAACTCTGATGAAGTGTTCATTAAGATTGTATGCTGCTATTACACAATCAACAAAATATTATAATTAATAAGATTAATTTAGTTTCTTTCGAATTCGTAAAATAGTCATATCAAATTGCTACAATTACGGCAACGGACCAGACCCTTACGGAGCCTACCCTGTGGTTCAAACGTAAAATAAATGCGATGTATATCCTAGTTTACCTCGAGCTGGACTGTATGTCATACAAGTTTGCACCCTTTTATTTATAAAATACAAACCAACGTTGCTACTTAACATAATAATTTGTGATCAACAACAGATGTATAATATTCTGTTATAATCGTTACTACATTTACATAACAAAATAAACTATTTATAGATAAATGTAAGGACCCGTTATTTCACTAATTATATCGATTATTAAAGGCTTATCCATGAAAACTTACAGTATTAGACTTAACACAACAGTATTAGACTTAACACGACAGACATATAATATTTTCAATTGATAGCGTTGTCCGGACTCGAAACCCGAACAATCATGACTTCCTTTCATGGGCAACTGTGTAATACTTCATATTTTTTGTTAATAAACTATTCATAGATAAATGTAAGGACCCATAATTTCAGTAATTATATCAATTATTAAAGGCATATTTTTGCAAACCTATATGTATGTTGAGTTAAGTCTAATACTGTAACACTTTCTATTGATAGCGTTATCCCGACTTTAGCATAGGTTTACTTTCGTTATTCGATACTGTCTTACTAATTAGAAATTCTTTTCAGAGAACTTTACCTATTACGTAACAAGTACGAAACCTATTTTACCTCAGCTTCAATAAAATATTAAATAGAACCATATCTATTATGTGTTTTTAGCACTTAGTGTGTGACAAATATATATGCGTGTTCGTTTGCACTGGTGATTAAATGTGTAATAAAGGTTTATGTATCGTTATATATTTTTCGTTTCTTTAATTGTTTTATTGCACTATATATGTATGTGTAAGAGGTATACAATATTGAAAAAAATAAATAAAGCTTTACTTGTTTGTAAATGCTTTCATCCTATTCCATATTAGGGACGCAAGCGCTTCGCACAACGTGATGGACGTTCTCCTGAGGCGAATGGAGCAATACGCCAACAATCTGGAAGGTCTTGTCGAGGCGAAGACACAGGCTTTCCTAGACGAGAAGAGACGATCCGAGGAACTACTGTATCAAGTATTACCAAGGTATGTTTGCAGGAAAACGAATAGTTTTAGGGTAACTAAAGTTGAAGCACACTTACCGAATTATTAATTATTTTATATTTCAACGTATTTGACGCGGCAGCTTTTTATATTAAGTTATAAGTAAGACATTCGTTTACTGTTTATGAATTACTTTTGAAATATATGAGGGACATTTAATGTTTGTACCATAGCATCGACATTTTATCAAAATATATCGGATTTAAAAATGTCAAGATTAACGAGTATTATAATTAATGTTTTTAATCGCCGACACTGTAAACAAATAACAAAGTACTGCAACTGAATTATACAAACACATATACATACTGTCTTGTGTTGTCTCTTTGAGAAAAGCGTTTCTAGAGATGTAACCGTTTGTATTAACAGGAGCGTTGCAAACCAGCTGCTAACAGGAAAATCTGTAAACCCGGAAGCCTTTGACAGTGTTACTGTATATTTCTCGGACATTGTTGGCTTTACATCTATGTCAGCAGTAAGCACTGCATTCCAGGTAAAAATAAGTATATGTCAGTGTCCGTTTTATTCCTAAATATGGGCATTTCGACGAATATAATGGGCTGAAAACCGTGTCGACTGTAGCTGTTTATTGCCGTTTTAATTATTGCTGTGTAGCTGACATTGATATACAGCCTTTGAAATTAACCCCATATCAAACTTTCATATGTACCAGCAATGAACTCTTTAAAGCTGGTCCTAGGTAAGTAAACATATTTATAATATAATAATTTTTATTTCTTGATGAAATAAACACGTCTTGTTTGTTCGTAGACAGGGTGCAGGATCAACGGGATTGCTCAGGGGTTTACACACGGGCTGGAAGGAATGTAAAAACACCGTAAAGAACTTTATTTTTGCAAATATCTTTAAGTTATTGAAATTTGCAAAACTCTTTAGTGCATAAAAGTTTTTCTTGCAGTTTGTGCCGATATCTTAAGATTAAAGAAAGGTCTCTAAACGGTTTATGCATGAATTGTATATGAATGTATGTATTACTATCTGGCACAAATAAAAAAAAATGTATGCACAAAAACAGAAAGAAAACAGTGCAATGTCAGTACTAATAATTATGTTCAAAAAGTACCAATCTAACCAAAACCCTGCCTGTATTTCGAATTATGTTGGGTAAGTCAGTAATCTTCTTAGTAAAACCATATTCGTTATAATTTGTTATAATAAGTTTGACAAGTTTCGGTAAATCACTAATATCTTAAGAAAAAACATGTCGGTATTTACACGTGTGTTCTGTAAGTCAATAATCCCATTGTGTTAACCTTGCTGATGTTTGAAAGTGAGTGCGGTTAGCAATTTCAGCATGAGGAAAACCATGCTGGTATGTTCGATTATGTTCGGTAAGTTACTATCAGGTGAGGAAAACCAAACCGGCTCTTGAACTAATGTTTAATACATTACTAGTATCCTAAAGAACACAATGCCTGTTCTTGAAACTGTGTTCTATTAAGTCGCTGAAGACAATAATGGTATTCGAAATTATGTTGAAAAGTATATTATATACCATGGATCCCATACAGGTAATTGACAGAATGTTCGGTAGGTAACTTTTTTACGATGGGCCTTCTTGGATAAGAGAACAAGATTTAGGCATTCGTATGCCTTGTTAATTTTTCAGTTTCATTTAAAATAGTTATTGCAATGTTGTTGAATACCAATGCGTTGAGTAAAAAGTTGATTAAAGTAACGTATTTCCTGTATTTGCTTAAAGGGATCTTTTCACGCTTTGGTAAATTGACAAAATTGAAAAAAGTTGTTTCAGATTCGTAAGTTTTCGTTTTAGTTATGATATTTGTGAGGAAACAGTAATACTGAACATTAACCATGCTCTAATATAGCCATTATATGCATCTTTTGACGATTTTAAAACCTAAAAATTATAAAGCGTTGCAACGCGAAACGATTGAATAATTTGGAGAGTTCTGTTTTTGTCGTTAAATTTTGTGAAACTACGAAGATTGCTTATATAAGGTATAAAATACGTCAAGAATGTGTACCCGGCGGAATAGCTCAGTAGGCTAAAGCGTTTTTACTTCAGGACTCTGGCAGGACTCCAGGGGTCACTGGTTCGAAACCTGCTCCGGGCAATGTTCTTTTCCTTTTTTTAATTTTTTTCTTGATTTTTTACTGGAGCTGTTACGATCCAATGTTTACATTTATCAATATAAAGCATTTAATGAATAAGTTAAAAAAATGCCAAAATCTGTGAAAAGGCCCCTTTAATATATGATAAAAATGTTTATTTTTCATTCTTGAAAAAGCTGGAAACACAATATATATTGTGACGAAGCTTTGACTGTAATATGAATCATTTTTATTCTTCGTTGCAGGTGGTTGAATTCTTGAATGACCTTTACACGTGTTTTGACACTATCATCGAACATTACGACGTTTACAAGGTGGGTTTAAGAGGCCTTTTCACGCTTTGGTAAATTGACAAATTTGAAAAAAATGTATCAGATTCGCAAATTTTTCTTGATATTTGTGAGGAAATAGTAATACTGAACATTTACCATGCTCTAAAATATCCATTATGTGCATCATTTGACGATTTAAAAACCTGAAAATGATAAAGCGTTGCACCACGCAAACGATTGAATAATTTGGAGAATTCTGTTGTTGTATTTTTTGATACTACGAGGATTGCATATATCAGGTAAAAAATGCATTGAAAATGGTAGAAGAGCGGATGGTCTAGTGGATAGAGCAGTGGATTTTTGCTCCAGGAGTCAGTGGTTCGAGCCCCGTTTAGGGTTACTTTTTTAATTCTTTAATTGTATTCTTGTTTTTTGACTGGAGATTTTTAGACCCAATGTTTACATTTATCAATATAAAGCATTTAATGACAAACTTCAAAACATGCCAAAATCTGTGAAAATGCCCCTTTAATGTACACACACAATCAGTTTCATCAACCGATACCTTGTAAGGGTTATTACACTTTTTGTGTAACTGTATAGTTGGCATTTTTCGTTAATCTTTAAATTAAGATTGTGCATGTTTTGTCTAGAAGATGTACACGTGTGGTCAATTTATGAGCTTTTTTATTTCTTTAATTGTATTATACTGAAGTGTGTTTGCCAGATTGTAAAATTATTCTATTCATTTGTCTCCATTTCATGGTTGTTTGTAAGTATATTAACTCGAGGGTACTATGCGAGCGAGTCCAAACATTATAGCAGTGAATATAATTTGTTTACGGTTTGCGTGTATGCTATAATAAACATAGGTGGAAACTATCGGCGACGCCTACATGGTCGTCTCCGGGCTTCCAGAGAGAAACGGCATTGAGCACGTGCGACAGATTGCCCGGATGTCGCTCACCATTCTGAGGAATGTGCGGCAGTTTGTGATAAGCCACATGCCTCAAACATCGCTTAAGGCTCGGATAGGATTGCATTCTGGTAAAAAAATATTCATATATATATATATATATATATATATATATATATATTGCATGTATCGTACCTGGGGAGGGAGTTAATCAAAATCATTGCTGTTAAGTTCTTCCCAAGATTTTCAATCTATATGTTCAACAAATAAGAATCGTCGTGTGGATTATAGCTATATATTTTACTTTAACTCTTATTTATTACTAATTTTGTAAAACGGAATATAAACAAAGTTCTTTAAAAGAACAAAAAATGCATTATAAGATTGCGTCAATAATATTTTGTAAAGTCTGATCACTTGATAAGCATGCTCTTAAATGCACCTCGTGGATATCGTTCTGTTCATGTAAGCTAAAAGGAGCAACACTACTATTATGCTGATAATAGTGATTCAAAAGCCGACCAAAACAACTCTTGACTGTTAAGTGTAGCGTTTTCTTTTTTGCACCTCTAGGTACAAGTGTAGATGCAATGTACATATACATATTTTACCTTATTCGACGACGTTGTCATCAAATTCCCAGAAAGTTCACGAATATCCAAACAATCCGAAAGAATTGGATTCAGTATATTATAATGTGCACGCAATCTATTATGAACTCATATCTCAAAACACAGGCCCAGTGTGTGCGGGAGTGGTGGGTCGTAAGATGCCCCGCTACTGTCTCTTCGGGGACACGGTCAACACCGCCAGCCGAATGGAGTCTAGCGGAGAAGGTATGGTCTTTACAAAATTCATTATATTCTTAATATACTTTGTTGGTGCCGGTATGCTTAAATAGAATGTTAACCCAACGTCTAGTTTATCCACTTTGTAATGAAATGGTCCCAAATTTTGTGTTTGCAATTCCTCTTACTGTTAAGTAAACGAAAAGACCTTAATGGGTAGGATCATTGCTAAGAAAGTAATTTCGGATGCAACCAGATTTTATCTGAATTTTTGCCCTGTGGGTGTCTTTTAATGCTACCGGATTTATTTGCCGTTATGTTAAGTTACTGACACAAAGGTATATTGGCATTTATCATTTTCTGTTAATTTAACCAACATTAATAAATCATGTATATATATATATATATATATATAAAAGCATCAGAAAACAAGCATTAATGGTAAATTTGACAAAGTCAAAGATTTAATATATCAATGCGATATTATGTAGTAATCAAAATAATAAAATGAGAAAGAAGCTACATAAATGTTTACAAAGTATTTATCTAAGTGTTATATTGAGAAGGAAGCTTATAGCTGGCTTATACTAAGTCTCTATCAATAATTGTTAATGAGCTACCGATGAATACCCAGGTACGGTGTAGATTACCGGCTGTTAAAATTATATCGTAATGTAAATTCGATAATACAAGTAAAATATATGCTAGCTACAATAAGGGCAATACACAATGGAAGATAATTTATGAGGTTATCGTAGAATTATCATGCATATGAAGTGGTGCTGAATATGAATCGGGTAATTCAAAGTATTTTCAATATGATTGTGAGGTTATGGAATAAATGAAAATAGAATGATAGCACAAGAAAGGTAGAAGAGAATAAGAAGCCGCTGTGCAAGGCAACGGTTAATACGTAAGCTATGTTACTTTGAGGAATTAAGTTAAGGTATACGATTGCAACAAAAATATACCTGAACATGTTAAGATAGTTCTTAATTACTTCCATATTTTCGCCTTAAAGATCGAATAGTAGTAGTGGCACTGTAATAGGTCGGAACGCAGGCAGGTAATAATTTAATGGAGTTATTATGTAATAACGATAGAAACGAGAAGTGAAGACATCCTAAGTCGTGCATGATAAATAGTGGTCATTCTTTCGCCTTAAAGAGACATTTTTACGTTTTGGTTAATTGACCAAATAAACAAATGTTTCAGATTTGCAATTTTTCGTTGTAGTTATGATATTTGTGAGGATACAGTAATACTCAACATTAGCCATACTCTAAAATATCCATTATATGCATCTTTTGACGATTTAAAAATCATAAACATTATCAAACGTTGCAACAAGAAAGGATTAAATAATATGGGGAGTTCTGTTTTTGTCGTTATATTTTGTGACACTACGAGGATTGCTTATATAACGTATAAAATACGACAATGAGATTATGATCACTTATGGCCGAGTGGGCTAAACGATAGGTTTTTACTCCTGGCGTCAGTGGTTCGAGCCCAGTTGAGGGTTACATTTTTTCTTTCTTTAATTTTATTCTTGATTTAATAGAGTTTTTTTTTTAATCCAATGTTACAAATATCAATATCAAGCATTTAATGGAAAACTTAAAAACATGTCAAAATCTGTGCAAATGTCCCTGTAACAGTAATGCGAAGGTATTTTAGTACCAAATTAATTACGCTTCAAGACCTGAAAGTGACATAGAGGATCTTGTATAAACTAAAAGAAAGTTTTTAACTGTATAATTGATGGTGAGAAGGACCGAGATGAATTTTTACGAATATTATCACAATATTGCAGGTGATAAATATCTTCCACTCTTAAAGAAAGCAACTTATTGAAGGTGTAAGACAAATTAAAGATGTATACAAATTGTCAGATTGTATTTAGATCTGTATTTGTTTGTTGATTCGCGGTGCTTTTTTCATCGTGTAAATTTTGCAATCATGCCAAACGGGTTACACCCATTATTACTAGTCTTGCTTTTTGATGTATCTTTTCGAGTTAGTTTTCCACCCCGGAAGTTAAATTGTCCCGGACAACGACGAAATCTTAAAGGAATCTTTGTATTGATATTTTAAAGGGACGATCGATCCATAGTAAATTTACAAGATCTAATAATGTTGATTTTTCTCCAAGTCTTAATTGTAATTGAATCAATATAAACATGAGTTAGATAAACGATATCTTTATGAAAAGTTACTTCATTAATTAGGATATCTCTTAGGAAGAGAGGATTATTGAATTTGCGAGTTATACTATTTTTTTAAATTAACGGGGACATGGATGTCGAAGGAATAAACAAAACTAACAACTTATCTGCCCAAGAATTGATTTTTGCATAAATGGAGTTGAGTTACGTAGCAGAATCAATGGTATTACCGACAATTATGTATAGTGCAGAATCATCTGAGAAAATGCATATTGGGCGAATGCTTCTTTTGAACCATGCAATTAATGTATACATGAAATAATAGTGGTCAAATGCTAGAGGCTTGGAGGACACCTGCAGTTATAGGTGAAATGTCTGATTTGACACTGGAAATTAAGACAAACTTGATTATGTCGTATAGTAAGACAGATAACCAAATTCCCTGCCTTGCCATTACGACGCCGGCAATGAATTATTACATCGTGTTACACTCTAATGTTTCGAAAGGTTAAGATACAACTGCTCTTACTTTGTTGTCTATCTATAGCTTGGCAGAATGATTCGTATACGGCGACTGACCGTAATGTCCTTAAGAATGATTCGTATTTGAAGGGTGTTGTAGAATATGTACCCGTATAATGAATAAAATATGTTTATGTTATATTTTGTTCAAGAAATGTGCTCAAATTCATATTTTGTAATGTATTCGACAGTTAAAAGATATTCTAAATTATGTTCTCAAATTTCCTGATGTTTGTTCGAACATAAAAACATAAAAATTCTGAAAAATACGATAATTTATTAAATGTAAACATGTAAAAAAAATGATGTTAATGTATTAATTTGCCGTTTTTAGCTACTTGGAAATATAGCGTCATATATACCGGCGGGTATTATGCCGCCAATGAAAATTATGATTATTGGTTGAGTTACGAATAATTCAAGACTAATTAGTATTAGAACTAGTACCCGTTATGTCGGTTAGAGTGGATTGTATAGTGTGTTTTATTTCAGCAATGAAGATACAAATTAGCGACGAAACTCGGACTCTTTTAAAGACGTTTGAAACGTTTGTAATAACAAAACGGGGGATTATTGAGGTGAAGGTAAGGACAGGTTATGATTTTTTTCTTCGAAAACAAAGATTAGTTTTTATATGTCCCCCATTCTATACTAGGGGGTATATTGTTTTTGCCCTGTCTGTTTGTTGGTTTGTTGTTGTTTTTTTTGCGTCAAACTTAAACATTTGCCATAACTTTTGCAATATTGAAGATAGCAACTTCATATTTGGCATGCATGTGTATCTCATGGAGATGCATATTTTGAGTGGTGAAAGGTGTCAATTTCATCCTTCAAGGGCAAAGGTCAAATATATTGGGGGCATAGAGTTTCATAAACACATCTCGTTTGTTCTTGTGTTTAGTGTTTCATTTTAAGCCTATACTGCTTTTTGAAGCATTATATATATATGCAATGTCGTTTTGCGCCGATGTTATTTTCCTTTTTTTTACTAAAGATTGCACATTTTAAATGCAGGCTTTTCCATTTATATTTATTTGTTTTCGAAATACATTCAATATTTTTAAGTCGCTCGGATTTAATTACTGTCTTCGACATATCTACAGTTCGACATACCATTGTCTGGATATAGTCTATTTACAAATACATAGTTTAAATTATTCCGTTTGCAATCAGTTGTTCAGTTTACTTAACACACACACGGATCATGTCGGCCCTTAACGCTCACCTGAGTTCACGGAAAACAATTGTTAAAGAAGTAAACCGATAGGAGGTACGAACATAGAAAGGGAACACTAGGATATCCATAAATGCAAAAATATGTGTATATAAGAAACAAATGCCCTTCATTCCACTTTGTCTCAAACATTCGCTCATGTCAAAAACAAGATTTTTATAACCAATATGACTTGTAACTTCAAATTGTGACATTGTCATTTCGGCTAATGTGATAATACACGGGACGCCTAATATCAACATGGTATGCATTTTTGGAAGGTTGTTTTCAAATTTGATGATCAATGAAAACGTTACAAGCTGTTTCGAGAGAAATGAAACCTTCGAATCTCAAAGTGTGACTGCGAGCATGGAGGGAGAAAAGTTTAACACACAAAATGCAGTGTATTCATTGTTGTTATTATTGGTAAGTGTTTTTTAAATAGCATGATGAAGTACAAAGCTGTTTGATGGCCAAAGTCGATATATGAACTTTTACAGCGGGACTGAACGATTTTGTCAAATATTTATGAATGTATATAAAATGTGTAAAAAAAACGTATTATACATACATTTCAATATAAATTAAAATAAAAGTTAAGAAGAACATGTGTTGAAAAATGCGAAATAAGCCAGATATTTAATTCTGAAATCGAAAATGTCTGTACAGTTGAATTCGCCAGCATGTATACCAAGCATGTACATCTAAATTTAGTTTTACGGATCATTTTAATTTCATGCAAGCGATATCTATTCATACGACACACGAACACTAACTCCGATCCTAATAAAAAGACGAATGCTTCGGTTATTGTAAGAAAATATGTACGAAATATCTTCGTCACAATCGGCTCGGGGCGCTTATTTGTCTTTGCTGCATTTTATGAAATTCGTCTTCAATGTATAATTTGTTTGCCTATTTTGTGTTATTGTAACATATTTTTATCAATATATTACAATTTAACACATATAAAAATTGTGCAGTCTCGCTTTTAGTGCAATGTTGACATTTGAGGGAGGCATACCCGTTTTACACTTGGCTTGTCGTCCTCTGATTTATTGCATTCGTGTGAACTTATTTCAACATGCTACATTTCATGCCAGTGGTATGGCAGATGGAGGATTGTAAGCTGTTTTATGATAAAACATGACATTTTGACCTCTACGTGTGACATTGGTCTTTAAGTATAAAGACGGCTGTTAAAGGACGACACATCGTGTAATGATGGTTAAGTTTTGTTCCAAGTTAGTATACAATCACACAATATATGACAAAGTGTATGGCTAATAAAAGAAATCTTGCCGCAAAAATTAAATCTTGACTAGATAGAACATCGGGTGCTTCTCGCGACACCTCGACTTATGATGTTGTAGCATGTTTATTGCGAACTCCATCAATATATTTTTAAGCTATGGCTGAAGCAAAAACTGCAAAATAACAATTCGCACAGAAGCATATCCGGATAAACCCACAAATGTACAGAAGGACAGTGCGACTGCACTATGACGCCTTCTTCCAAAGAGGGCATTAATGAATAACTCGAATCTCGAATTACACTTGAACTCAGAAGTTAAACACAAGTATAATGTATATGTATAACATCACAGTCCAAGTGCTGTAACTACATCAACCTATATACAATATTAACAAAGAGAGATTGCCTCACATGTTACACAAGCTTAATCGATGACCATTTTATAGAAATATTAAAACAAAATCACCCTATACTTAGTGCTGCTTCTTTCAGGGAAAGGGTTCCATGACGACGTACTGGTTGATCGACGAAATTACAACGCAAAACGATGGACTGGACCTTCCAATGCCAATTTAAGTGCGGTTATACAATCAGGAGCATGGAGAGGATACGTATATTTGGATATACATATTTCCCCCGGGCCATTCACTCTTCATTTATATTTCTGAGAAATAAATACGGTGTTTTTTCACAGGACCGTAAATTCCGGAATAATTGTTAGTTAAGAAAAACTTTTTTTCCGTAAATATTTTGTTTACTAATATGACCTTTGAAAATGGATGTTCACATTTCGTTTTTTCGTTATGATACACAGTAATTTTGCATGTGTACAACACAATATTAAAAAAACTTACGATATTTTATTTTCCGATCGCTGTTAAATCTATAATAATTCATGTATTACAACAAAACATTTGATATACCCGATTGTGTAACCTGAATATTTAACACTGTTTTTAGACTCACTGTCAAACAACAAACACGGCTCATTCCTATTGCTCTTTGTCGTTTTCAATATAAAGAAGTAAAACTCCAGCTGCTGGAGCAGTCTTGTATTCTCATTATATACAATTAGTTGGTCTTTATTTAAGGCAAGTAACCAATTGCCAAAACAATGTGGGTTATGCCCGAATAAACCAATTAGTTGGTATTGTCTTGTATTTTCATTCATAATTGTCAACTATAACGGTTTTGCACGCCAACTACGAGTATAACGACAAAACATTGAGGATATTACTACAGCCCGACATTATGTTGTTGTTGTTTTTTTCAAACAGAATGAGTTTTAAATGTTGAACAAGAGGCCCATGAGGGCCAGAAACGCCCTTCTGGCTGGAATCAATAGGGCTCAGGCCCTTGATAGTATGAACAATCTGAGTAAGTTTTAAACAAACAGACCCAAAATGGGAAATTCATCGCATAAACAAGAAGAAACGTAAAATTTAAACTTCAAATGGCTCCTTTTTAACAATAAGTTGGACACATTTTCTTCACTCTCAATGGGGTTCTGGCCCTTATGATATAAAACATCCGTTGAAATTTCAAAATGTAAACAAACAAGAAATGCGTTTGTCGGAAACCCTTCTGCGCCGCTTTGATTATTTTTTTACCTTTGACCTTGAAGGATGACCTTGACCTTGACCTTTCACCACTCAAAATGTTCAGCTCCATGAGATACACATGCATGCTAAATATGAAGTTGCTATCTTCAATATTGCCAAAGGTATGGCAAAATGTTAAAGATTTTCTTTTTTTTCTCCAATTCAAGGGGAGATAATTCTGGACTTATAACTCCGATGTTGCTCATTTTCAATAGGGTTTGACTCATCATTCAGATAAAGACACTGTGCAAGTTGGGGAATGATTGGATGAAAACTGTGGACTTTATTGCGTAAACAAGCCTTATTTCACAATTTTCTCAAATTCAAGGGGTGATAATTCTGGACTTTTTATTCTGATATAACCCATTTTCAATAGGGTTCGAGTCCTCATTAATATCAACACACTGAACAAGTTTGAAAAGAATCGGATGAAAAATGTGGACTTAATCGCATAAACAAGAGAAAGTCTAACGCACACACAGACAGACAGACACCATGCCATCCCATAAGCTCTTCTGGCTTATGGCTGAATCGTACTGAAAGAAAACTTAAATAATACACTTTGTTGTTTGTATACACTTTAAAATGGGCCTACTTTCTTTTCCAAGCACTTATTTCTGTTTTCATTGTGGTTTGATTTAATTCGACACTATAGACATTATTTAACAATATTTTTTTTAAAAATACACATAAAATAAGGACCTAATGTTCTTTCTTTATGTTGTTGTTTAACATAATATATAACTCATGCCTTTTTCGTGTTTTTACGTGTAGATAATTGTTGTGGTGAAAGCAGTGACCAAAAATGTAAAATATATTATAAGTAAAGGTAAACAAGTAATTAATGTTGTTGTTTTGTGTAAGGTACATAACATGGGCTACCAAATGTTAAATATATTTGCACGAATAATTTTAAGTATCTTTTTCTTGTCATTTATGTGTTAGATCAAGTTGAGTATATTTTTAATAATCTATACTTTAAAACAAAATAAAATATGTGATGATTATTTATATATTTCACTAAATACAAAATGATGTTAGTTTAGGATCCGTTCGTAATGTACTGATGCATAGCCTACCACAAGAAGGTCTTGTCTGTGTCTAGAATAACACTATACCATTATCAGATAAATAAATTTGACTCTCAACCTTTTTTTAAACGTTGTTCCTGAATAACCAAGTAAACGAGTGATTCTCACACATGTGGTGATACGCTATGATATATATCATTTTATACCTATATACATGTATATCGTTTTTGCTTTATATATGGAAAAGGCTATGTGTCTTATATGAGCAGTATTGTGTGCATATTATAGTAAACTAAATATGCAAGCATACAAAATACTGTTACATCGTTATTTGATAATAGGAAGGTGTGTTTAATTTGGAAGAGATGAAAGTTTAAAACAGCAATAACATTTCTCGGTAACAATTTTGATAACTGTTTGAACATAACACATATTATAATATTTGTTTAAAGGACAGATTTTTATGTTTATATATTCGAATCGCTTGATACTTTATGTCAGCATGCACAGTAGGATGGTGATCTTATAATTATAAGGATGGCAAAAGATGCGGTGTCATCTATAAAACCTTTGCTGAAAACAATGATAGCTTACATGTAAGTAATGGGGACGAAGCTATGATTTGATTTTCAAAGATTTAAATATATTATAATAAATATAAAATAAAGTATGAACGTTTTAGTCAATAGTTTATGCCTTATCAAGACTTAATTTTCGATCTATGCAAAGGATATGGTACTTTATCGAGCAAGGTATTTTCAATTGAATTAAAAATCATTAAAATTGTTTGCTAAAAGTGCAGCATTCCATTATGCTCATATTTATGTATTATGTATATTTTTGCAAAATCAAGGCAATTGCCTTATGATGACATTTTACTTTTAAGATTTTAAAGATTAGTGTAAATGAAAATGTTATTATCCCCATAACCGAGAATGAAATGTTTCATTTTAAAATATAGCGAAGGTGCAGATTGAAAACGATTATTTATTAGTAATTTTGTAGTGGGAATCCTTACATACTATATTTTATAATGCCTTCTCACTAGTTTTACAATAATAACCAGGATGAGAGTTGATAATGTAAATTCCACTCATTTTATTTTACTTTTTATAGAGATTAACATTTCAAGGGAGGAGACTCAGTTGTTGAGAAAAAGTTTGTCTCGCTTCCCTTGAGCCCGTCTGCATCCATCTGTTACACAAGAACTCGGATACTATCATCGATATTCCAAACTTTTCAAATGTCTAATGATTAAAACTTGATACTTGTATAGACATAGCTGGACACTTAATCGTTTTCTTAATCCACTTTAAGGAAAATACGTTACATTCTACAAATATATACGTATAATGTTATAGTATAGTATTTTTTTCTTAAAGATCCATTTGCTTCACAACTGTTATCTTTCAAGAAGTCCATATAATTCAAAACCGTAAATAGGTTTTATCAAATAAGTAAAATTCAATGCTTTGAATTATATAATTAAAAGCAAATCAAGTATGAAATTGATTATGATAAGCCAACTCAAAATAATAAATCAGGACCTAAAGCAATACTCCTTCATATCGATCAATTCGGAAAAATGGTGTTACCGACTTCATTAAATACTTCTTTTTTTTCATGGTAATACAACACAAATTTATAACATTCAACATAGCGTTTTGGTAATAACGAGTACTAGTATTTCACTTTATAGTTATTGTTATATAGATTTGGGGTATATTGCCGTTACCACAATTATTTATGACATTCTCCTGTCACTTGTTTTGAAACGTATGCCAGATTACCGACCTAGACAGTCACCATATTGATTCTCTTTTTATTAAGTGCCGAGGAAATATAAATAGATTTGCAGTTTATTGGACACACTAGTTGAGACACCCCCAACCAGGGCCACCGATTGGCTGAAAAGTATTAAATTCAAACGCGTCAAATTTCTATCCGTTTTGAAGACACTATACATGATTGAATAGTATAAAATATATATTCGTTGTGAGTCCCTTTTACTTGAATGTTGATAACTTTATAGACTGCAATATAAGCAACAATACTTTTGTACATTTCGAAATTTTTTTTTTTTTTTTTTTTTTTTTTTTTTTATTTAAAACATTTCGAAATGTTGATTCTTTGAGACAGGTCTGCTGACTGTTAAGAGGTCAATGATGTGGTCAAATTCGTTTTTAGCCGGTTCAGCTGTAAGGCAGTTTGGGCTTTTTTTGCACGTTGAACCGTACATGTCATCGAGGACATTTTCATTGTTTTGAAATCAGCAATTTTGCATTTGACTGACATTTAAGTGTTCATAATTTACATGTTTTGAAATGAATGCAATTTCTGATTGGTTCAATAATATATTTTTAAACCTAACGGACTTCAAATTCAATATTTATGTATCTAGAAAATACAAATATTTTAAAACAAAAACTTGGTCATTTGCTTTCTGCATGAGTAGCTTATTATGCAGACTTGGTATTGTTACACGATAAACATTGTCGTTGAGATAATGTAGTATCGTTAAAGAAAAACAGTTTTCGTGGCAACAGCGTCGTTGACGTCATAATGACAATAAGCAGTGTTGAGCTGCGAAGGCACAAACAATTGGCTTACTATTTATTTGCTTTTACTTTGATAATAAATGTCGGAGAATGAACCAGAAATGTCATTATCGCTGAGTTGTCAATTATAATAATTAGCATTGTTCCAGTTGTTCACTCATATTGACAGTATACCGAGTTTGTTTACATAATAAAAACAACTTTATAGCGAATACAGACAATTGTGTCCGCTTTCGGGAACTTAAGGTTTACCCATAATAGTTCAAGCCTTTCGCTCCGTTAGAACGTTCGTCCTAAAAACTGGATTCTGCTTAAGCTTAATATGTACGAAATACTTCACATTTATGAGTTTTAGAATCCTTATCAATGACTATGTAAAAATATTTGTATTTCAAAAGCTATAAAATGTGTGTCAAAATATGCTGAAACTTAATACCGTTATAACACAAAAAGTTCATAAAATACAATCATTTCTACAAAAATAAGAAGAAGGAGATTTGTCATGTTTATTTCACTTTTTTGTGTAGAGATAAACATTTCAAGAGAGGAAATTCGGTAGTTAAGTCAGTTTTGCTTCCCTTGAACCACACGAGCCCCTCTGCATCCATCGTTACCACAAGAATTTGGATAGTATCGTCGATATTCCAATTTGTCAAATGTTTATTAATTGTCGGTTGGTACCTGTATAGGTTCAGATGATCACTTAATATGTAAAATAAGGAATTCATTCACTACATGTACTTCTTCTTAATAGTCGATGGCAAAAAAACTATATTCCCCACAATTTTTTTTTTCAAGAAGTCCATCTAATTCAACACCATAAATAGATTTTACAACGCAAATGTCGGGAAAATAATGTTATATTTATAAAGATTGCAACCAAAACAAGCATAAAATTTACCAAAATAAGCTTATTCAGAAAAAAACGGGAATGAAAACAAAACTTGGTCACGATTAACAATTTTAATACGAATTGGAAGGATTGTTATTGTAAAAACACGTATTGTGTCATTAATTTAATCACTTGATCATATCACTGCCAAACCCACCAAACACCATTTAAATTTAATAAAATCGTCTTTTCTGACATTGATTTGGACTGGCACAGTAAAGTTTACATAATGGTAAAAGAATATATTGATGGGGGTTTAAACATAATAAATGTGGATGCATTTATTCTAGCATTCAGTCTTTCCTGGTTGCAAGCAATGAATCCTTTATAGGTCGATATATATCTCACAAATGTACTTTGATACATATGAACTTTGTAATTGCAGTTATCATTATGCTTAAAATAGAATTTAAAACCTTTTCGGGTAGATATTTTAAAAAGCTTTTCACTTTATTATAGTAAATTACAAGTAAAAGCGAAAAAATAGTTGTATTATCCACTTCTTTATAATCTAAAATGATTGATAGAAAATAAGTGTTTTCTTTGAGTTTGGTGCTAATATTCACTGAAAAAGTTGATATATTAAAAAAATCACTTATATTGATGAATTAAGTGAAATGTACAATTTGAAAATACATTTCATTAATTATATTGAGTTGACAAGAGCAATTGATAAACTTGTAAAAAAAAGTATATCCTGTCCCTAACCAACAAATGATCAAACCATTTTTTATTTTTAATATTAAAGCAGAAATCAAGTGATAAAAGACTATACAATATTAATAAAAAACCACGAACAACCTTCAGTTAAAGCAAAATGGGGTATAAAACTCAATACCATAATTAATGAAAATAAATGGACTTCCCTTAGTAATAAAAAATGTTCAAAAAGTACATTTGTTCCACTACAGAATAATTCATCGTATACTTGGAAGAAATAGTATTTTGATCAAAATGAAAATAACTAATGATCAAGTGTGTGTTTTTCGAACATTATTTCTGGGAATGTCAGATATCTAAAGCATTAATAGATGAGATATTACAGGACAATTGTTTCCTTTCATGAATAAAAATGATTCTTGGATATTTAACCAAGTCAGCTAAAACCGTAAATAATGTTTAGTGTATGTATATTAAGCTTTACTTATACAGATGTAAAATGATTTATGTCATCCCAAACATTACCGGAGCCAAACTTACATAAAGTATGAATATGATAACTTAAAAAAACTATCAAAATCAAGTAGTAATTCAGAATCCTTTGACAGGGAATGGTAACTGTTTACTAATATTGTAGAACAAACTTAGTATTTAAAATAAATTAATATTGTAATTCTTTACAAATTTGTACAACTACTAACAACTATTTTTAACTCAAAGAACCAATTTGTAATCTTAAAAGAAATAATAGGTAGGACCTATGTGTCATAAATTCTATTTGCTTATTACAATTTATTCATACTTTTAATATGTACTATATACCCTGGAAATTGTGTTTTTACATGTACCAATTATTGCTTGTTATGCCTTTTTATCTGAATATGCAGAAGCGATTTTTACTGTTATTACAATTTGTTGTACTTTAAATATGTATACATACTGGAAAATCTAGTTTTCTACTTTTGTTCTTTCTAAGTACTTTTAAAATGTTTTTCCAACACAAAATTACATGCAACTGTGTATATTTACAGCTTTCTTTTCAGTTTAAAAACTTCTAATGTATGTTGACGGGAAGTTGCGTTGCTTCCTTGTAATTATGTGTTATGTAAGCGCCAACAAAGACATTATACTGTCTGTGATCTTGTTTATAAATAAAAAGTAATTTACAATCTTATGAGTATAATATAAAGAGAAAATGAGTATGTTTTTGTAGAATATTTCAATAAAAACAAACATGTACTTAAACAGTAAGCATTAGCTTTAAATAATGTGTATTATGTGTAAGTCTTTCTTTCTCGTATAAGATATGATTGTTTTCTGCTTTCGATACTAATTGGTTTGTCTTTGTTCATCACTGACTATAATTATATAGATAACGTATGACTTAAGATGTGTTGCATATGTATTTCTAATTATGTCACTGTCTATAATTATACAGAAAAGGCATGACATTAGCTGTGTTGCATATGTATTTATATAATTATGTATCTGTTTCCAGTCTTGTAATAAAATGTGTTGGAAGAATTTTTATTAATGTTGTTCGAAATAGTGTTTCCCTAACACATTTTAAAACTACCTTTTGAAATTATTTCAACAAAACAAAACGCGTACAAGTTCTAGTATGGTTCGGAGTTAGTTTTCTGTACTAAATTTAAATGCAATCATTCACTTCAAACTGTCTAATTGAACAGAAAATAATTGTCGTACTTACATAAATATAGGTTTTGATGAGACAATACACGTCTAAATAGTATTGTAAGGCCCTGGAGTATTCATTAACTTTTTCATTATCTGATATTTCATATTGTAAAAAAACTGTTATTTTTTCAAGTATCGTTTACTCAACCATTACACTATCCCATACAAATGATTATGGTTGAAGTGTTTACTTGTTATGTTAACTGATAGAGCAATAATTTAAATATGTATTGTCTAATGATTATAAACATAACTTGAATGCGAAAACTTACTGTCAATGTACGAATTTCAAGGAAGCTAGTCCAACCGTTATCTTGCAATGATTCTATTTCTAAAGCACTTTTCAGCTGTTGCAATATTTCGGATATAGTGTACCGTAATATTTCTTCTCTGTCATAACTGCATTTTTGTTTAGGTCAGAGAGAAGTATATTTGTTTATTGTTAGATGTAGAATCTTTAGCTCATCTATATATGCTCCTAAAATGTGTTGTTAGTTAAAATATATTATTATTGTTGAATGTTTGCCGCTAGAGAACTTTGTTTAGGATTTAGGATTCCTAAATGCATTTGATTAGTTGTCGCAACCATACGTCATTATGATTGGCTTATCCAAATTCCTAAGTCATTTTCAATTGGTTGGTGCGCAGAAGCCTTAATCCTAAGTGCCTAGCGACAGGTATAAATAGTGCCGATAAACAACTTTTGGCATCTATCTATCAAAATCAGTTCAGATTGCTTTAAGAAATATCTTGTATAAATCTATTGATCACTTCATTTACAATAGTGTACTTTAACTTCGTATGGCGTCATTCACCATTCCAAAGATGGTAAGCGTTATTTTGTCCGATCAAATAAGCGCTTCGTTTGGCACTCCGGAGAGCTTTAATTTATGGTGAAAGATTATCGGCATTATTAAACTCGTGATACTGTTCAATGATATTGTGTCTGTATGAGTACTGATGCATATGTAATAATTTAAATATCTATTAAAACTATATTTTGAAACCGTGAGACTGTGTTCTTCACATTATTGAAAGTGCCATCCTGACACGGGCACTTAGAAGACAATGAAGAAGATTAACATTGCCCGTACCTATGGGTGGGTTATACTACAGTATTAAATGTATTCTGTGTGTGTCCCTATTACTTGAATTCCATATTTCTTAAATGATTATAATATACATAAAAAACTCAACAACGGGTCATTAGTTTATTTTGAAATTTGATACAAGTCTGCTCACAATAAAGACGCCAAAGACATTGTCAAATTCGTATATAGGCAACCAGTACAAAAATATGGCAGATTGGGCTTGTTTTGTCATAATTCAATAAATATATAGTTGGGTGAAACACAACACGTTTGCATGTTTTTATATGTATTCTGTGTGAGTCCTTATCACTTGAATGACATTTTTCTTAAGTGATGAAAATATTAAGACAAAAACTAAACAACTGGACATTTGTTTGTTTTGAAAGTTGATATAAGTCTGCTCACTATAAAGACGCCAAATTCGTATATAGGCAACCAGTACAAATGTAGGGCAGATTGTGCTCGTTTGAATCATACACGTCAAAATCAGTTACAGATGAGATTGTTCAAATTTTGAAATCATTAATTTTGCATATGAATGGCATTTTCGTATTAATTATTTACCGGTTTTGAAAAGATTTCATAGTGTTGACTGGTTCAATATGTCCTTCAGACTTAACTGTGACATATATTCATATATATTGAAAATAAAAACACTTAAAAATAAAAACATTTAGATTTTCTGTTAGTATTTGTATATTATTAGGAAGACTTGGTATTGTGTGAACGATCAACAGTTGCATTTGTTGAGATTTATAGTCATTGTTTAATAGAACAGAACAGAACAGACAGTTTATTAAGACTTATACATAAGTACATCGTCTTTAATGCATATAGTTATAAATAAAGTAATGTCACGTATCCTTATACTATAGTAGGTAACCGAATCAATATAATGATGTATATATGTTAGTAAGTTAAATGACAATTCAGAACTAAATTCAATGAAATGACATTTCTAAACAAAATAACAACAGAGATAAACAACGATGTTGGCAAGGAGAAACATAATAATTTTAAAGGCAGTAAGGACAAAGTATTACAAATACTATCAGTGACTGCAAAGTGATACATACACTTCTTTGAAGAAAGTCAAACTATAATTCAGTGGTATTATTTAAAATAGCATTTCGTACAGATAATGCTTCCTTAACATATTTACACACGTTTAATATTTCAAATTTGCAAGTTGATGTTAATAAACTATGGAACTTAACAACCGATGGATTCACGAAATAAAAACGTTTAATGAATTTTTGCCGTAGAAAACGGTAACATGAACAAACACAAATAAAATGGAATTCATCCTCTATATCCCGTTGATTACAACAAAGGCAATAACGTTCTTCACGGTGGTATTGTTGCGTGAGTATCTTCCTGTCTGAATTCTCAATGGATGGGCAGAAGCCCTTAAGTTCACAAAGTATAAATGTAGACTCTTGGGTAATAAATCTAAATAGTTTTCATATTCAAGAGTAGTTTTTAACATTCTATACATATCTAGAGTAGAAATTCTATTCATATCACCAAACCATTCTTGCTTAAAGGTGTCAATAATTCTGCATTTAAATTCACAAACAAAAGCATGACTATTAATTATATTTGCAGCTTCAAAAACATAGGAAAATCCGTAATCGTTTAACAATTGTTTAACATTTGCAACCCAATTGTTGCATCCCTTATTACAATCATTTAATGCTTGAATATACACAGTTTGTATAATAATATTTTTACTGTTAATAACTTTTAACCAATACTTAACAATGCGTACATATCTATTTACATATAATGGATATCTGCCTAGCTCACCATAAACTGTAGCGTTACATGTGCTTATTTCACATTTAACAATTTCTTGCAAAATTTTAAATGAATGCGTTCGATCTCTTTTGATTTATTGAAACCCCATATTTCAGAGGCATAACAAAAAATAGATCCAACAAAAGAATCAAACAACTGGCAAAATAATTTCGGTTTAAGATCATTCTTCTTACATTTATAGAGTAAAATATTCATAGCCTTAAGGGCTTTTCCAACCAAGTGTTCTTGATTTAAAGTGAAACTACCAGTGTTATTTAAAACAGTGCCGAGATAATTAAAATTATCTACGATTTCTATATCTTGGCCATTATATGTCCATTTTTCATCATTTCGAATTTTACCCCTTTTACGAAAAAACATTATTTTTGTTTTTGAAGTATTCACATTAAGCCCCCATGTATTACAATAGACATATAGGTTATCTAAGTGGTTCTGTACTTCTTCTGGTGATTTACCTAGAATAGCCATGTCATCCGCAAATAATAATAAAATTAAGGTTTTTAATGCTTTATTTCATAACCGTTTCTATGGCAGCAGTGTGATTGACGTCATCGTGACCATTAGCCGCATTAAGCTGCGACTGAAGATGAAATAGACCTATTATTAATTCGCTATGTGTATAAATGTCAGAGAATGAACAAGAAAAGACCTAATCGCCGAGTTGTCAGATATAATCATAGGACTGTTCAAGTTGTTCACTTAGATTAACAGCATATCGATGTTGAAAACAAATAAAAACAAACAGCATGTTCAGCATCAAAGAAGCAGTAATGTTGGGCACCTATCGGGAACTATATATTTACAGTCGGTTATTTATGTATTTCTCTCTGTTTGTCCGTTCGTTCGCAAAACTTGATACTTTTTTCTCTCAAAATGTACTGAATATGTAATGGACGAATCTTTGGATCCTTATACGTGACTATATTGTTTTCTTGATGTTGTTTTTTTTTATCAGATGTCAAAGATGACGCCCATGTTACTCAAAATATAATACAACTAAATAGCAGTATAAAACAGAAAGTGGATAAGATACGAGTATTGTATATGGTGTATACATTTTGCTATATGCAAGCCTGTTGGCATTCAACATCTTATACTGTTCATCTGTACGTAGATCTTTTCGTGCACAAAACAAAAGCAACTATGTATGAATAATATGTCATCATAAAGCTGATAACGATATGATCAATGCTGCCATGACTCTTAATAACGATATGATCAATGCTGCCATGACTCTTAATAACGATATGATCAATGCTGCCATGACTCTTAATAACGACATGATCAATGCTGCCATGACTCTTTATAACGATATGATCAATGCTGCCATGACTCTTAATAACGATATGATCAATGCTGCCATGACTCCGATATGATCAATGCTGCCATGACTCTTAATAACGATATGATCAATGCTGCCATGACTCTTAATAACGATATGATCAATGCTGCCATGACTCCGATATGATCGATGCTTCCATGACTCTTAATTTCTTCAAATCTGACTTGTACTTATAACACGTAAAAATACTATACTATGCAATACCTCGTAAAGTACACTCCATATTGTGTATGCTAATGTAGAGCAAGTGGAGTAGTACGAGCAATTTGTTTCACCAGTAACTGTTGTCAAAACGTCTTGTAAATGTTTTAACACAGCACATTATACTTTGCCTTAAAGAACACATGTGAAAGCATACACGCTGATGAACCGTTCTGGCCTTAAGATGACTATATGTTTTTTACCTTTTATTTCATACGATGTTCCATCTGAAACAGATTTTCCGCCAGTCTGTATTGTTCATACAGACATAATTAAACACTTTATGTTCATTTTTTCCACACGCTAACCACCTGTGATGGTGATTATATATTTATAATAAACTTAATGTGCATGTAAAGTTCTATTTGAATTGTGGTTTCGTCTTATCAACTTCTCCAGTATACTAAATATAACATGTGTAGTTACTAGTTGTTGCCGTTTCTTTTCTAAAAATCTTTTACAAAATTGTTTCTGCAATTTATTAACATTTCGGTTTGTTTTGGTTGAAACATAGGGCAGTATACGATCGACAATGCCCGGTACTAATATTTATGAAAAATTAATTTTGGGCCAGATAAACTTTCTTAGATTGTTCGACGAATTTTAGGCCCACAGAGATTTCTTAGTGGCGACAAAACAATATTGGGCCGAGAAGGAGGCTAACTTATCATTTATCCATTATGCATAATTTAAGGACAAAACTGAAATCAACATATGTATTTCAACGAAGCATTTCTTTGTGTATTAAAGACAATGGACTGCTGTGTTATTTGGTTTCAAAAGAGGAAAATCTTTTCCACTAAAACTACAATTCCCATCGGTTTTGTGTTATCAGTTAGTTTTTAAAATATGTCTCTAGACCATGTCTATGAGATCTAAATTCCAATAGGTTACAATTTCTCTTGTAAGTATCAAATAGCTCGATTACATATATAGTTATTTTACTTATCTCATGTTTAGCTCAATTATGTCGCAGATAATCCCGCTGTTATATATTGTATTTTAACATATTGGCTGCTCTTGAATAGGTCCACCATGGAGTTTCTTAGTATTACCTGGTATAGAACAGAAATTAAGCTGGAGTATTATCGCATTTGTAATTGTGTGGCATATCTGGAGGCAACATGTCACAACAGTCATACTTAAAACGCGTGCAGAATAATAACAACGTTTGAAGTACTTTACTTCGAAACTAATGGGCGGAGAAAATTGATTAAACTTCCCAAACTAAAAGCGTACAGTTTTGCACAAGCAATATCGACTGCAGCTGTTAACATCGTTAACTCAACTGAAACAAGCTTATACACATTGTAACTCGGTTAATTACCTACACTAAATGGGACATTTATTAATATGTAGCGCGATCAATGGAGTCGTGTTCTGAGAAAACTTGGCATAATGCATGTGCGTAACGTGTCGTCCCGGATTAGCCTGTGCAGTTCGCACAGGCTAATCAGGGACGACACTTTCCGCTTTTATGCCATTGTTCGTTAAAATGAAGTCTCTTCCTAGCAAAAATCCAATTTTGGCGGAAAGTGTCGTCCCTGATTAGCCTGTGCGGACTGCACAGGCTAATCTGGGACGACACTTTACGCACATACTAAATGCCAAGTTTTCTCAGAACGGCGACTCAATGTTACACGCTTTATGCCAATATTCAGGTCATCTTGAGAAGGCTTTAAACAGAATGAGCACCTTCAGAATGTCGAATCATGTACGAACTCGTGCACATATGAGACGCGTTCTGAGAAAACTGGGCTTAATGCATGTGCGTAAAGTGTCGTCCCAGATTAGCCTGTGCAGTCCGCACAGGCTAATCAGGGACGACACTTTTCCGCTTCAATGGTATTTTTCGTTTAAAGGAATTCTCTTCTACACGAAAATCCAGTTACGGCGGAAAGTGTCGTCCCTGATTAGCCTGTCCGGACTGCACAGGCTAATCTGGGACGACACTTTACGCACATGCATTAAGCCCAGTTTTCCTCAGAACGCGACTCATATGTACTATTTCGTGTATGATGGCAGTGCTACCAATAGCACAACATGGCTGGTAAATTACGATAACCGTTTGCAGTTTCTCATGTCTGCAAAGATATAAACGTCAATGGCGTGCTTCTCGACCTATTTTGAGTATTCACCTCATGGCTATGAGGTCCAGGGGCTATAACAGGCGACGGATTTGTTGCGTTTCGAACGTTTTATTTCTGTTTACCGACTTTATAAATCAACTGTGCGTAAATGCGTAAGGCCAGGCACCCAACTGCACATGCAAAGCGGTCATTCCGTCAAATTTTGAATTTCTTACTTAGTTTTAGTCATCCGTATTATACAATAGCTCAAAGCGGTTTGCTTTCGTACTTACCAATCAAACTGACAGTACCTGAATTTTGAATTAAATCAAGACAATTGACACGCGTCATGCAAACATGGGTCTTATGTCATATGCGCATAGCCCCAGACCATCTTTCTCATCCGCGAAGTCTTGTCTGACCCTGACCCTGTTCGCTAATAAGACCACGAACTTTTAAGTGACTTTAAAGCATGTTTGCAGGTTTTTCTCTAGCTACGCTCGCTTAAGACTCATTTTCGCATGGCGCGTTTCATTTGATAATTATGATCATTTGTACCGTGTAGTTCCTCATTCCTCATTATTTAAAAATATTAATAAATTACAATTCATGACAGGCGAGGCCTGTATGGAAGACAGATCGTTTCATCCTTGCCTCCGCGACTGCAGGTTATGAGGCTATAGAGAAAATACACAAGACTACGTGAGATATTTAAAATGGCTTTGACATAAGAACGTGTCTAGTTCTTACAAATATTTCCAATCATCATTTTATTGAGTGGAAATTATAAAAATGCCAAACGCGTTGCATTCAAACGTTGCCACTTAAATAAGTGATATATACATACTATAGAACGTAGAAAGTTGGGTCAAAGTCTGATTCAGATTAAATTATCTACATAATGATCATAAAATTTATAGGCTTATGCTCGCGTGATTTCTATACAGTTGAAGATGGTTATCTTCGATAGACTTCATCTGACGCGAATTAATATTGAAGACCTAACAGTAAGCGACAATTGTGTGGCGGTCGTTTAAATCTATAATTCATGAGTTTGACACAGTAAAGGCTTACCATTAATCACAAACTCGCTTACACTTACGTCAATTCCTGCATGATAAAGTGTTAATTATATACAGTGAATACACAGGTTTTAATTGCTCTGGTTTAATAGGCTTAGATCCATTCAAATATGAAGGAGGTCACCCCATGAAAACTATTGGTCTGTGACCGTCAGCTTTTCATTTGAAAGCGGGAATGTAAATACACATTACGTTAATTAAAACAGTTAAATGTTCCTTTCAACGACACATTGCCCACTCGTCGAGCTGTTTTGACGACGCTTATTTTTAAAATTAATATTTACATGAAGTTTCAGTTTCGTAGTAACGCGAAGGGTTGAAAGGTCGAAGTTTTTAATTAGTTACATGTACGACGTTGACGCGATGGAGTTTTGAGTGCATCTGGAATCCCCACAAAGGAATTATCGGAGTAGTTGTACATATATTAATTATTAGATTTGCTGCGAACATTACTGTGTCGTCTGGACCACATGCCGCGAAATTACATTATCCTATTGTCTATGACCGATTTGGTGGTCATGGAAATATATATCACAAATCAAGCTTGATCGTGCATGCTTGTTTCTTTATTTTCTAAAATGTGTGCACAACTGACCATGTCGGGGAACCTAGCAGTGCTGCGATCTGCGCAACAGTTTAACCAGGATGGTTACGATTCAGCCAGACATTATTAAACAAAATTAATTGTGTGTACCTTTTTGACTCGCCATTCACTTTTAGCATTCCTCACGAGGCAAATTAAAAAACCATACTACGATTTTGCCTGGTAAACAACGACAGTGGTTGTTGTTTTAATACAATACACACAATTTATTTGATGTTATTATGGTGGATTTAACATGTATCGCGAATTCAAGAAGTCCATCCAACAGTCCAAAGACCGGTCGCTCGTGAACAATAAACAGGTCAGTGACTTTAACACTATTGAATTTAATCGTTTTAATAGATTACGGGTGCTTATGACACTAGTTCATTAAACTATGTTTCAGGCATTAAAATCACGTTAACGTTTTGGTATCCATGTGTTTCCGTTTTCTGTACGAACAGATATATTTGATGAAATTCATTTAGACGCTCCTTTGGTTTGTAATTAATCCCAACGGTAGTGAGAATTTTGGCTGTCCCACAAGCCGGTTTATACCCCCAATGACTTTGATTGACCGTTCCTATTCGGTGATCCAATGCTTTATCATTGTATATGTATAGTTGATGTGGAGTGTAAGTTCGACATTTACTGTGACGATTAGGTTATTTGAATTTACTTCGAGCGAGAGTGAAATGATCCTGTTGTAATTAAATACATCACCACTACTTCCCCACAAACCATGATATAATATAATGTTCCATGTGTTTGTATCAGTCGAGTGGCTTGTGTGATGACGTATCTCACGAGAGACGGAGCCTCGAGTGTGATACGAAATAGCAAAAGCCACGAGACCGACACAAACACTTGTAACAATTGACTTGCGTAATATTCCTTTTATTATATACAACTTTGAATCATTTAAGTAAACAAAATGCGTTTAAGCGTACATAATTAACCAAGAATGCTCTTATAATTTTCTGCATTCAAAGTGACGTCATTAAATGTAGTACGGCTAGTATGGTAATACGGAATTGGAAAACTAGCGAGTAGCATTATACGGGAATTATTTCTGTGCAGTTGTATTTTACCGATTGATACAACTTATATTTTTTGGAAACATACAGCAGGTATATAATAAAAGTTCCTTTTACTAGACATCAGTAATGTTAACCTTATTTTTACCGGTACAGCGTATTTGGTCCAGTAAGTCTGCTAATAACTGTGTGATTTAAGATATTATATAATATTAATGGTAGATATTAAGTAATACAGGATAAACAACGAAATACCAACGGGTTGCAATGTTTCGCGTATATTAGAACATTCGATAGATCTTAATATATGTGGCATTTCAAAGCCGACTAAGGGACAAAATGTGGCATGCTCAGCATTATCTCCTATGTATGTATGAACTGCATGTATTTGATACTGTAAGTAAATTATATGCTTTTTTTCAAAATAGCAGACATTTAATTGAGCGTCTATAAGAAAAAAGACATCTAAACACTACATATATTTTGGCAGCTATCACTATGTACAAGTCGACCTGATAGTCTCTAAACTAGATAAACGCATTTTAGTTCAATGACACTTTTTTCGAGACATTTACAGAAATACATTTTTTGTCGGACAAATGCATATTTTACCTTGTCAAAAATATCTTAACTTTTTTTTAAGAAAAGAAACGCTACAATCGTCATTTCACAAGATCGTTCAAGACATTATTATTATATATTATGTACATTTTTTTAAATATTACATATTGTAAAAAAATGTCGGAAGAAGTACAACTGTAATCTTTTCATAGGATGTATTACATACGCCTTTTCTCATCGAATTATTATGGAAGTACGAAGCGTATATGGTACACCCCAATAATATCGTTATGTCGGATTAGTTTATATCGACTAACTGTGAAATAACATGGTATAGCGGCATAGTTTTGTAGGTTTTTCCCTCTTAATTTTACTCGCCATAACGACATTATGTTAAAGTCTCGACGTAAATGTTTCCGGCTTTTCCCGAAAAATGAATTGGTCGACAGGATCTAAGTCGACAAATCAACATAATGTTTGGCATCATGCTCTTGTGAAAATGACTTGCCATCATAGTTTTAGTCGACACGATGAGTTATTTTTTACGCCATGACATTTTTTCGTATCATGCCGCCATAAAAACGTTGACATAATCAAAGCATCAGGGTGTACCCTATTCGCTTCCATATTTATCTACTATATGGCCCATTGTGATTTTCTTTACGTTTTACTGATAAGTCACATCGAAAATGGAATGATTTATAAACCACCTTTGGTAAAGTAATAACTAATGAAATCCGACGTGATTCACGATGTCATTAAATGTAAACGCTAACATTTGAGTATTGCCCTTACCATTCATTCAAAAAGGGAAACTGCTTTAGTCTGAACGCGTTAAATAGCGCTAAGGAATGTCTATAGAAACATTGCGACAGATTCGTTTGTTAAAAAAGCTTCCGGTACATTGTTAAGTTGTATTGATTGGATCGTGTTGAACTATCATCTGACGCCACTAAGTGCAAGATAATTATTTCATATTAAGTTGTCGTCGTTGACAAATGCGTTTCTGCGGTTTTAGAGCACTTTGTGTTTGTATGATGCGTTCTTAGAAGAATGAACAGTTTGTGTCGAACGAACTATGTCAAGGAACATTTTTGATTTCCTGTTGTTGTTGGTGGTGGTGGTGTTGTTGTTGTTGTTCATGATATGTATTGGATATTCACAGACGGACAATGTAGACGTGGTTTGAAAGAGCGCTTATCCTCTATATATATGGTTATAACATGTTTAAGAAAACCACCGCGTTGTTAGTGTTGAAGAAGCTTATCCTTCACGTTTGGGTGAATTTCTTTTAAGTTTTCTAAAAACAAAATGGACCTTTCGAAGCCTTTCTTATATTTTGGGATAAGCAATGTCTTATTATACGAATAATGCATTTTCGAACAAAAAAGTATTTCACACGAAGCTCGTATTTTTGAAGAAATACCGAGTTGTGGCGTGGGGGGGGCATTCTTTTTCGCCATTCCTGACATCACCGACTCTGAAGAACGGCTTTGGGAAGTCAGGGTTATTCCACAAGGGCACATCAAATGAAGAAAGGAAGTAAAGCCAACATATTAAAAATGTAGTAGTTGTAGCGATATTGGTATAAGTAGTAGTGGTGGTAGTAGTAGTGGTGGTAGTAGTGGTTATTGCCATTGTTCTTGTAATAGCCGACGTAGAATAATCACTACTTGTTGTTGTAGAAGTTGTAGTATAAAAATAAGTAGTCTGAACATTTGCCGATTGTGACGCAGTGTTGTTTCCGGTAGCATTATTCAAACCATCAATTAAAAAATATTAATGATGTGTGTGCTTTTGTATCGTATTGCAATATAATATATTTACATCTAAGTAGTTTTATGTGCTGTAATTTTTAAAGAATAACTTACTTCCATGACTGACACCAACGATGATTTAAATATGGAAAAAAATCCAACATAAACAATGATCGCTTTGTATGGTGTTTTTTCTTCTCCTGTTAAAGGTGTTCTCTCCAGACCACGCGTATCATCAAGTAATAACATTCTTGCCGTACAGGCAATATTTACATTACCAATGATCATACTGCGAAATATTTTTCTAATTAAGGTATGCAAATTACAATGGAAATAGTAGGTAGCATTCAAGTAGTCAAGTTTCTTTATCAAAGCTTCAAAATTATTACATTAAAAAACGCAAACACACTTATTTTTCCATAAATCATGTTTCTGTTACAGACGTCCCATGCAAAAGACGAGTTTACATTTTAGTTCATGCGTGGACCGCACCTGCGACCACTGATGTATTAAATATAACTTTCAAAACACATAAATATTACGTATGCCTATACAAAGGACAATCACAAGTTTAAATCGTGGCATACGGGTCAAGTGCTTTTCTTCAGAATGCCGAAGTTCTTATCCTTTGTTTAAACGATTATTACAAATAGTTTGTATTTAAGCCGCATGACCTTAACAATTGCGATTGCAGAGACATTGTTTAATTGTTACCGATAAATCTTGCCAAGGTGGTGTGTTAATAAATGCTGTTTACATGTAAGGATCAGTCTAGAGGAAATGTACCACCCACTTAAATAAATTCGTACAGAGTTCCATCATATTCAAGACAGAATCGTGGCCAGGGCGAAACACGGTGTCAAAATTTTAGTACCAACTCTTTCGTTCATTTATTAAACATGATATAGTCGTTTTCAGCATAGGTAATGGCAGTAAACGCTGATAGCTCTGGTGCATTTAAAGTAACATCGTCGTTTTGACAAAGGCGATATTTCTTTGTTATTACCCAAAATAGTACTAAGTAAAATTTTGCTGTAATCATCTGTAGAAGAAACTCTGTCGTTATATTTGATTCTGAATTTCGCTGAAGCTCGATTTAAAAAAAAACACATTAACCGTTGTAAAAGTACTTCTGAACAAGCCATTAGAAAACCCATGCCTGGGCACAGAATATCAAAATCTAACGATCAGTTACACTGCTTGATGCTCTTGGAGTTTAAAGTAGAACAGCAGAGTCGGAAAGCCGGTGTAACGTTTTGAAAGACAACTGATATCAGCAGCGACATGAGCAGTCATTCCAGACATCATTTTCCATGCACAACATTTTCCATGCTATTTGGTATTAATATTAAAGTATTAAAATTATATATCTTCGTCATTTCATTCCCAATTACTTCGATTTTCGCATATCCTTAACGATAAATTATGGATTTGAGTTCTCATATCAAGTACATTTTTTAAACTCGTATACAGTTGCATTAAATTATCTCGAATTTTTTAAGTTGAATTTGTCATTTCTTGTTTGATTTTCAGACGATACGTTTTTGGTTGTCTGTAAGTGTTAACACATTTCACAGCTTGAACCCTTAAATGGCATGTGACACACGACACAGCTGTTCATGCTTAGCAACCAAGCCTCTCCGTCTGAACTTCACATAGTTGCTTTTCAAAATTAAAGTTTGAGGAGTGGAAGCCATACAAATAACGCACATGGATTTTGCAATTTAAGTGTACGCTATCTTGAGAAATAATATAATAAGGAAATCGTTAGCCCTGCACTTGTTCGCAGAATACTTTATTTTCAAGGGGAAAGTTACATTCTGAATTCGCTTGTTGTATCGCGGAATAATTTTTTTTAATGTCAAGATGAGTATACATGAATTGAGTGACAACCACACGACGGGCATTCCACGTACTGAGCATGTAGTACTTGTAACATTTGTTTTCTTGTCTATGATACAAGTACATCGATACTAGATGGTTAGGTTGGCTTACTCAACCATCCGTCATGGCAACAAGGTTCAACATTCGTTAAAAGGATTTTGATACAGCTATTTATTTACATTCTGTTTCTCGACCAAAAACACTATGAATACAGTGTAATAACAGTTTTTAATTACATTTGGTGAAGATATAAGACTGTACATAAGTTCAACATTTTGTGGTATTACATATTTATTTATATATACACAAATGTTTCACATAAGTGACCAGGTGATATTACTTAAGCTTTTAAGTGGTATGAACTTTTCATTGTGCTCATGATGGTAAAGATTACGAATGAAACAACAATAATGTCTGCATCAATTTTTGTTTTCATTTGTAATTCAAAATCCAAATTTGTCGGCCATGCAATGAAAGTCGCAGCAATTTATTAAAGAATCAAACTATTTGACTGACTTTCTTTTTTCTTCATATAAAAAATAGAACATTATTTTAACGGACCGTCATCCAACTTCTTACGGTGTTAACAGACTTTGCTCATTAAACAAGTCGTAAAAAACGTCTAGTGTTTATTTGTTTATTTCGAAATAATTGATGTAGTAAAAACGCTCTTAAATCATAATTGTTTATCATGCATCTTTTCCGCTTTCATTACTTCTTTAAATTGTACATGAGCTACTTCAGTGTCGTTTCTTTTCTTTGTGTGTTTTTAACAAAAATCGTGTATATCAGTACCTGTTTTATCTAACAACACAAGCGAATGCTTTATTTTTGTTCTATTAAGGATCCCAAACCGATCCTTAATCACACAACAACTTCAACATGATATCGCTTAATGAGAAATCAGGTACAGGTGTCCCTGCTTTATTTTGCGAGACATGAATGAATTACAACGTGCCTTTAAATTAAACATCTGTGTTGGGGTCAAAATAACGGTTTATGTAAACTCATAATAAATCAGTAGATATGTTTATTAAATATTTTGTAAAAAATACATTAATCATGCTAAACATCTCGGCTATGTTTTATCTATGACCTCTGCCACCATAAATCAGGGCACCACAGAGTGAGTGATCATTTGATGGCTTCATTTCCGACGCGTATGAGTTAAATACAAGATAAGTATTGATGCAAAGCATCAAAGGGCGTCGGGAATTTCAGTGTAAAAGGCACTCAATGAAGTTACATGGAACGATTTTTTTCTACTGTAAATATAAATATATTATTTTAAACAAAATAGAAAAAGATACTGGTATAATCATTATCTTTGATTTTGTGTTATAACCCCCAAATAACCATTATCTATGATGTTGTGTTATAACCCACAAATAACCATTATCTATGATTTTGTGTTGTAACCACCAAATATTTCATAGTTCATTTTATTTACATTGGTTTCCTTTTTTACCGGCATCCGTATGCAGTTTTCATTAATGGAACAGAACTGTGTAGGTTTTAAAAAAATCTGCTTCATCGTGTAAGTGTAATTTCATATTTTTCTCAACTTCAAGGGGAGATGATTCTGAACTTATTCTTACGTTGCTAATTTACGATAGGGCTTGAGTACTCATTGATATGAAAACACTGTAAAAGTTTTAATGTGTTTACGAACCCCCCACCCCCACCCCCACCCTCTTACACATATATTTCATGGGCATAATAAAAACAAAAAATGGTTACAATAAAACAGCATATTTATTTAAACTAAAATGTCTACATCAAAACAAAAAGTTAACATAGAACACAAATAAAATAGTTTGATTCTACTGGGGCTCGAACCTTGGGCCTCTCACATGTGAAGCGAGCGTGTAACCAGTGCACTACGGAACCCCTTGAATAATCACCCTCTAACTAAGATATTAATAAGCTATTAATAGTCGGTTTAAATGTAAACCCGGAAGTTTAAACGCTGGATAGTGAGCGGGGTTAAAGGTCCATTCCAAAGGGTCCATACCACTGGCAAGATACGGGTCAGGCCTGCGGCCTTCTATATGTGGTCCTTAAAAAAACCTGTAGGAGGACTTGGTAGTAATGAGACTGGGTTGCTGTGATGGTGCACCTCATTGATAAGCGGCTGCTTCCTTTATCAAGAATCATTATTACAATTAATAATACGTGTCGCGCTTCGCGCTCTATAGCGCCTTTATTAGTAACTCGTTGGTTGCTATGATAGTGGAACAAAGAAGTTTTGTTTTTATACAAAACCAGAAAGTTTCACCGGTTCGCGTATTTGCCCAGTCCCTGTGATCTTTTATTATTGCCCAGTCTCTATGATCAGTTATTAATTTAAAGAATTAGCTTTGCATTGTTGGCAATTAATGTTGTAGTAAATGTAATAGGCACAAATGCAGTACCTCTTTACAATAATTTACACAAAAAAAACACCATTATGCAAGATATTCTGACAACAAAAATATATACATTGATCCGTAAAATAACTTCTTCTCCCAAAAGCGAAAAAAAACGTATAACATACACTTCAGTGCGACGCCAATAACAAACCACGTCGATGAATGACGTGGCTTTGGCGTTTTGTCATACGTAAACTTACGTACATGGTAGGTTACGTTGATTGTGTATCTGTATACAAACGAGCGAATCAATGTAAATCTAGTTTGCATTCCACCTAAAACAATTCCCACTCAACTGTACTAAAAATGAACAAAAATCAATGATTTTATTTAATCGCTCGCAAGTGCATAGATCTAGGTTATAGTGGTGTAAAATGTGCAAGCTTATTTTACTATGTTCAACTTGAAAAGAGTAATTGACATGGTAGTTTAAAATAATGGTCTACTGCGATTGGTTTCCGACGATTTCATGGGAAAAGAACATAAACACGTTTACATTTGTGTTCTTTCCGGACATGTTGCCTTGAGAAAACGAGACCTTGTCATGCAACCAATCTCTAAATTAGCAACAGTTGTCTGTGTCATTAATCGTGCTGCGATGTTCTACGGAAGCGGACATTGCCATAGTGACAGAAGTCAATACCGATTGGAAATTATTTGTCCGTGTTATGAGTTTATTTGCTAAATTGTTCTTTTTAAATTCCACCTGCAATAACACGTGACCTTTAATTCCGATCATCCCTTTCTGTCTCGCAACAAAGCAACAATGTATTGGTTATTCTAACAAAATAATACAAGAAGGATTAGAAGCTGCAATGCCGGAACTTGACGTATTCTAATAGTATGATTGGTGTTTAATTATTGCAAATTATCCCAAACGTTTTCGATTGTCGAGATTTTTTCTCGAAATGTTTCCTTACAAATTTGGTATTTATATTAGACAGTGAACATGAAAAATCTATGTGTTCTGTGCTCCCCTTTTTCATTAAAATCACTGATACTTTGCATAATGACGTCATTCCAGACGTTTTTAGGGATGTCTTCGCAAAATCATCGTTGCCTCTAAACATATACAATGCAGCGTAATTTATAACAGTCGACTGTTTTTCGTAACGACCTCTGCTATATGCATCTGTTCGCTGTTATTTTATCATAAAAATTGTCTACACTATCGGTACTATGTTGTTAAAAAAATGTTGTTTTATAAAGAATTCATTCATGTATTATTGATCACTAGATGGCCCTTAAAATGGCTAGACCTTTTGTCACTCGTTGGTACCAAGTATGTAAACAAAATTGTCGATAAGATTTAATTTGCGAAATCCCGGTTCTTTTTCATCGCATACGGTTGCCTTTCGATCCATTTTTTCGTTGCAAACTAATGCCCTTTAGGTTTACTTACCTGACTGTGTGCTCTTCCAAGAAATACCGACGGACAGTTGATTTTCTCGTCACCGATAATTTGTTAATCAACCATACATGTATCTTATACAACACATCAGTTTGATGTACTTTAAATTAGTTTTCCTTATCAAATGTTATTGTGCAATGCTCGAATTATTGATAAGCTTTGAAATGTTGCTAAGATACAAACGAATAGCAGGTAGTCCTCTTGTTTGCAAGACAGGGTATAATTAAATTGTTTTTGTATTCTGCAAAATGATGTCTTTGTGTGTTTAAGTTAGTTGTAATGTTACACTTCAATTCATCATTTTTAGCAAACACACGTTATTAACAATGGTAACCTCAAAATGTAAGAAACAATAATGATTGATAACTTAAAATTATCAGTTATCGCAAATAATTTTTGAAGAAGATTTTTTTCAAAACATAATGCTTTTAGCCTTTACAAAATATGACATGAAAACTTTGGAAAAACTCGATACAAGTTTTAAGGGGCGGATAATACTGCGACGATAGGTATAGTTTTCTAAAACTGCACATTATTTGATGTTTATAAATTAACTTCAAACAATTCCTCGTGATATTGTCAGTCTCTTCCATGTCGAAGCAACGGTTTGTAAGCACGTATTTGTTATATTTTGTATACATAATAGTTGGTTATATAAATATAGAATAGTTGAATCATAATCGGACTGTGTGTTTTAAATGACTGGATACTTTTTTAGATCAATCCTTTCATTTTGACGATATGCCGTATATACCTTTTAGCACCTAGCAATTGTGATACACGCGATGTCAAATCACAATTTAGCGTTGCTATGGAGAATGATAAGTGGTTGTCATCGCGAATGACGTCAATGTGTTTAGCGACATATCTTATATCACTTATGATTCCCCATACAGAGCGAGAGTTCCAATGAAGTTTATTAACGACAGTGTCTGTTATTTGAAAGCAAGATGGAGTTCCACGAAACGCACGTTTTTCTTAGCGTGATTATGTTATTATCATAATACATGATCTGCATTTTTGTATTTGCTAAGCTCAGATATTGAAATGCTCGCTGAGTCTTTGTGATCAATTTTGCTTGTTCGTCGCCGTCCGTCGTGCTTCGATATATTTTTTTTACTGATGATAGAACTTGAACCTCCAGTTTGACAAAACTTTCGGCTAGTATTCTCTCAAAAAGTGGTCATATGCAAAAGTTGAATGGTTGCGATCTGATACACCAGAAGATCATTGGCACTTAAATAGGTCTTTTTGAAAGTTCCGATTTTGAATGACATCTCCTGAACTACTGAGTGGACTTTTATCAAACTTGAAACTCAGCAAAGAGAATTATTGGGTGGTCCACTTCTAAAGTTAAATCAATTCGTCTGCCTCTTTGTAAAATTAAGTCACGGCAGGTAAATAGAAGTGTGGAGTTAAAACCTATAGCAACTTTTGAAAACTAGTTGAATTCCGGTCGAATTGACAGAGTTGATGATAAAAATGTCGTCTAAAAAGGTTATGAAGGGTTATGTTATTATGTTATGAACAAAGTTGTGGTTGCCTAAAAATAGATTGAAAAAAAAGTTTTGTGTTTATATATACACGTGTCGGATTTAATGGTAATTGCATATAGTTGTTATTTGACACTGTTTTAATGGGGCGCTATGGTTAACACATCTATTTCGGTTGTAAAAGCTGCTTGTAAACTCGCATATGAAATTTTTAGTTTTGGCGAGTTTTTGACCAGCTGGGTCAGAAATCACGTTCTAAGTGGACGAGCTTATCCCTCTTTTCACGAGATCGCTTGACCCCTTATTAAATATTGCAATTTATCCAAGTCTTAACAGACCAAGATTTTACCCAATCTGGTATCTGGTTTGTGCATGCATCGTCTGTGAATCTATCTATGAATAAGAACAACAAATTCACTAGAGATGGTGCCAATAGAAACAGATTGTTTTGAAGCATTTTGGAATCAATGATGTGTTTGGAAAATCAATTACTTGTATTTCTTTTAAATATATACAGTGTTTTATGGTTGTTATCTGATACTATGAAACGCGTATTGTAAAACCTGTAATACATTAATGATTATTTGTCAATGGGAATTGTTCATTTTGCGTACATGCCTAGATGTTTATTTAATATTATATTAACAGAGCATTTTATCAAGTGAAGCGTAAGCTGGTCGTGATTTGTTTTCAACTTTCCACAAAAGGCGATCAATGTAACAACATTATATAAAGTTATATATAAATCAATGAATCTATTTAATCGCTGTATCACAAATGAGATCCAAAACTATAGCGTTTGCAATTATCAAACAGTTCATAAACTGACGTTGTTAATGAAGTTAAATGTGTGTGAAGCTATATAGTTAGCATCTGTAATGTAACATTGTCACCCATGGTCACCTGTTATCCAGTCAATAAACATACATGTACATTCAGTTGCACTTCTAACGCATCAATTTCATGAATTAGAGTCGCCCGACTAGCCATAAAATTCTTTCGTTAAACTAGCAATTTCATTTAAAGAGCAATATCATAATATAATATAAATTTGCAAAATAATCCTTTATATAAATATTAACGTTTAAGTGAAAATGACATTTTAAATAAAGATCAATTTCTGGTTGCAAAGCACCTAGTACGCCAGTACGCCAGCTCATTGACACGATGACAGCTTCTCGAGGACCCATAATAATTTACGAATGACAGTGAAATATTCTCCTACACCCCCCCTCCCCCCACCCCCCCCCCCCCCCACACACACACACTACTGGCCCGGTCAAGACCAAAGCCAAAGAGTCAGCGTCAGCTGGACGGGGTTGCAGAAGTACGAAGAAGCCGAATCAACGATATATCATACGCAGTATGTGACAGGCAACGACTGCAATTTAAACATATTATTATTTTTTATTAAGCTTCATGCATAAAAAACATTCAAGTTTATATTAATGTTACCACTCTGTGACCTCTCTTTTCATAAGCTACGTTCATAAAAGAATCTAATTTCATATAAACGCCACATTCCATGCCATGGTTAACAGTATGTCAGTCAGCTAACATTACGCACACTTTCCGTTTGAAAGTTTTGTCGATCTTAGAGTTTACCAGTACTAAAGACAGTAACTGACAACTTCTTTGCAATTAATCTTCCAAAACTCGTGGCAGCAAAAAAATCTTTGTGTTAAGATCATCTACACACGAAGTTCATTAGAATGTGAAAGTTTGAGTACGATCTTAAGATCGGATAGACGGAAAAGGAGGATGCTTAATCCCCCCCCCCCCTGACACCGTAGAGGCATAGTAATACTAAGCATACATACCAATATGCTTGGTTTTATTTTAGTAGTATGACGCCAACATTATTCGTGTAATGTTCAATCTATAGCGATAACAGAAAATTTATCATTAGTCTTTTGTTAACATTTATTATAATTTCATAATCGAAATTAAGGCTGCAAAAGCCTTTGCACTGGTAAACCCGCCAAAAGAAAGAACCAGTTATTCTATACATACCTCGACGTCATTGCGTTAGTGCACACAAATCAGAAGCGTCAGTGTTGTATACGTTTTTATTTGGGTTAAATAAATTGACGGTTTTCGTTTGAATTTTTTTTATAATAAATGATCAACAATATAGGCTTGTTTAATACCAGGTTTGATAAATATGTTCTGCAACTACCAAGTATATTTTCCTAATCGGCATAGAAAGCAGCAAACAAAGATTTAATGAGTAAAGTGAGTAAATTTAAGAATTAATATAAAACATCGATTTCAGAAATTAAATTGATACACAAAATTTCAATTAAGCACATATTAGTCTCTTGCTCAAATGTTTTCGAGCGACGCATTTTAGGCTCTACTTTTTGCAAACGGTTGTATATTGAATTCATTCGGAACGCTGTTCACAAACGGCGGCAAATGTCGACTTAAGCGGTTTTGTGTACATTTTGTTTTAATGCCTTTACTATCCGCTTATTTTTTATATACATGTTGAAGAGAAATTATTTAAACACACTGAATTAACACCACTTAAGATCCATTATTGAATAAACTTTTCACTTTCAGAATAAATATCAGTTCAGTGTTGCATTCAAATTGAAATACACCCCGGATTTGTGTAAAATCTGGATTAAGGATGCGCGTTTTGATTGGATCCAATGAAAATGTTTAATTAAGCAAATAAGTAGAGTCAGCGGATAAATAGGTAAATATTTAGCTTGGGTTAATCGGCTTTTGAAAATCACTACGGCTATGATTTTAGAAAATATCATTTTATAATCAATGAAAACTTGTCGAAGATTTTGCCATCCGTGATCTTTCGATGAACGATATTATCATCATAATTATCTGGTGGTATTCGTTTTGGTCGGGGTGGTAATAGTTGTAGTAGAAGTAATCCCTTCACATGGTTGTCATTATTATACTTTATGGAGGAGGATGGTGATGATGATGATGCTGTTGATGGTAATGAAGTTGAAGAAAAGAAGAAGAAGAAAAAGAAGAAGAAGAAGAAGATGCTGCTGCTGCTGCTGCTGCTGCTGCTGCTGATGATGATGATGATGATGATGATGGTGATGATGATGATGATGATGATGATGATGATGATGATGATGATGATGATGCTGATGATGATGATGATGATTACGATGATGATGATGATGATGATGATGATGATGATGATGATGATGATGATGATGATGATGATGATGATGATGATGATGATGATGATTCATACTTCCTCTTTAAAAGCTATGCAAGCTAGTAAGTCTGTATGTCTGCCCTATATAGATCATAGTCAACGAGATGTGTGGGAGCTGTTAAATTTGTCAGGTATCTTCTAAATATTGGTAACAACATTGCCAAGAAGCTGTGATCAGGTTATACCTAAGGAGGTATGACGTAATTGCGATATAATTAAATTATTTTAGTTTTACGTGTGGAAATTCAGAGAAATAAACATGACTGATTTATCAAAATGTGATATCACCACAAAGTATGAATAATACGTATTTGTTGCGTGCACACAAATATCTTACGTTCGACATCCGCAAACATAATATAATGATCCTATGTTCTCTGTTATGTGGGGAAAATATGTGTTAAAACTATCCTGGGTTCACACATGTTAACAAATTTACACTTTTATTTTACACTAAGTGCATTGGCACTTGCGAAAAGAGAAAATGCCCATCAAAAATTCAAATCAGGCAGTGTATCTTCACATACGTATGTGAAAATGATACCATATGTATTATAATACACTAAGCACATTTATAAATGTTATAAGTTTTATAATAAATAAAATTTTACAAATATTAAACAGGTTAGACTGCGAATGTACTTATTGTCATTTTAAAATAGATATGGGGTTTGTAATTACACGAAGCAAAATTAATTTACAAATCATTTTCTTAGCTAACAAAGTGGCGTGCGCACGAGTTAAATAATAACATCAATAAGCAAACAAAGAACAACAGAGGTATGCTGCCTACCGTGAAGTTAATTGATTCTCTTTAGAACGGCATTTAAAATGTGCCTAGGTAATACAGAGTTTGTTCATATTTATTATTAATAAAATAATTGACACTTAATCAGTTACCGTTAAGTATGTGTTTTGCAAGAGTTCGTTTCGTACGCATATCGTTACAGTAAATACAATTTAAATAGATGATGAAGTCCTTCACCAACCTCTTCGGTATCACACACAATATCAGTTCGATCATGTCGTTCAATATAAGAGCAATAAGCCACTCGACAGGTCGTCGTTTATTACGGTTTATATCATTACCCTCCCCCCATAAACATACAACAGAAATAACAGCAAACACCCAACAACAACAACAACAACCGTCAACACAAAGAAAACAAATATCCCAAACGCCTAAACTACGATCTTATTCTCAAAAACAACAATCACTTCCATTGCAACTTAAATCGCCACCACTAGAACAACCACGAATGCAAATAAAAGCAACCATCGCCACCACTAACATTACCACGATTACCACTTCCACTAAAACAACACTACCTTTATACAAAAATCTCCTTCAACAAAACTACAAAACAGCCACTAAAAACAACCGTCGTTACTTCTAAAACAACCATTCCGTCAAGCATCGCAAACACTAAAAGCACCATCGCCATTATTGAAACAACAATCATTAAACCAACAGTAAAGATCGCATAACCACTTCAAATCATGACAACAATCATCGCTTCTAGTAAAACAATCAGCTTCTTAAAACCATTACCATCACTTTAACAACCATCGCATTCACTAAAACAGACATAATCACTACTAAAGCAATCGTTTCCACCAATATCAACCATCGACAACTAAAACAGGGAACACCACCGCTGAAACAAACATCTCTACCAACATTACCACTAGAACAATCACCACAACCACCTTACATCGCGACCACTGCATGCTACGTTCAAACGCGTATCGGATGAACAAATCGTGTGGAGTTTACTGATGTTGAAATCACCATTAAACGCTTAATTAAATATACACTAGTAGGATTATGCTAAATCCAAGGCCCAGTGCGACAAGATAAAGCTCATATTTGTATACAGTTTTGTATATAGGACAAGTAAAACATCTATACAATGTTAAACTGCTTATATGCCAGTTCTGGTCTTTATGACGTTTTTCAATTTATGTAATTATATTTGTCTATGACCAACGTGTGGTTTATCCACACAGAATACATCTTGCAAAAGACAACCAGTTATAGTATCGGGCATTTGAGTTTCTTCTGAGAACATAAAGGCATTCGTCAAAGCTGAGAGTGCAATTCAGGCAACCAAGTTATACTAAATGCGTATTGTTTTTCTTTTCATATTTATATAGGATCGTCATACACGTTATTGTGTGAAGTACTACATTTTACATTGATCATGTGTTTCATCAAGTCAATATGCACTTTGTTTATGATAATTACATCAGAATGAGCACACATTTTCCAAGACTAAGTTAAATTTGGCAAAACTGTTATTTGGCAAAACTGTTATGTCAACAGTTATGTCAACTTGTTTCAGTTGGCTAATAGATATTCTAAATTCCCAATCGTTCTCTGAAGACTTAATATACTGTATTGAGCTAGTTGTGCAATGTACATTATATGTGTTGCAAGATTTAATATTTTAAAACGACACCAATGTTTTTACATGCGTCTACCGACACATTCAATATGATGAGTATAAAAATAATAGTTTTATTTGTAGGAAAACGGCCACCAAAGACCATAACATTTTTTTTTTCAAAATTGATATATTTTCACCAGAGCGTACATAATCAAGTTTGCAAAACAGTTGTTATCTTCTTCTGAATTCACGATTAAAACGGCATCATGTGCTTAAAATATAACGATAAATTTTGAATGCATACTAAATGTTCATGTGAATTATTTACGCTATTAGTATAATGTTCCATTAAATACTTTTCTAGATCGTTTAGAAACAACGAAGAAGGGTGGATGAAGGATTGGCACCCTGTCGTACACCTCTTGGAAAACAAAAGAAATAGAGGATATTTGTTGGATTCGATGGAATATCGATTTTATTTCACGAGTGATCATATAAAGTAATATTTTCACGTGTGGCGCAGCCACGAGTGCAAATATGTAAAAAAATAATATATGATCACGAGTGAATTAAAACTGATATTCCATCGAATCCAACAAATTTTCTTTTTATTTTATGCTTTTTACACCGTTTATTTCCATTGTAAAAGATGGATAATTTCGCTGGATATATGACCTCATTTCGTCTAGAAAAGGAAGTCATTTCACAATAAAACAGTGAAAAATATCGATATTTTTTACTGTTATTTTTCACTGTTTAAAACAGTGAAATACCAGTTTTATTTCACTGATATTTTTCTATAAACCACCGGAAAGCATTAAATAGAAAGCATTTTTCATCTAGATAAGAATACATCCGTTAACTTTAGAGTCCGGATCTCCGTTCAAGCCAAAGTCCTTCTAGAAGTCAATAAAACAACATAATTATTTATGATTTGTTCGTTTACATATTTGAGCTTAAGTGCGCAAAACAAAAACAAAGATCAACCTGTTAGTTCGCTTACAGATGATAGGTTTCTTACTAGTCTGATTATTGTTTAAAGCGGGTGTTGAGAATTTGCAAACAGAGTTCGAACTAGTTGTGGGCATGTGTGGCTGTTTTTCGCGCCTTATTTAAATAAAGTAAACACTAAGGTCAACAAGCGCATATTCTGTTATAGAACGTTGATGATTAATGTATGATATTATGACGTTATTATGTTACTTGATGCTTTATATGCTCATCACCAACGTTGCCGGGGCCATTGGTCTTACTTGGCTCCACATGGCTTTAACACATTTTCATCTCGTCTTTGGTAATTGAGCTAAGACTATGGTATATAGCTACATTAGGAAAAGCAAAACCACGATGCTCCTCTTTTGTAGGTTAGTAAAGCAGCATTTAATGTTTTGCCTAAACAACTCGAAACAAATCAAGTTGGAGGTCAGTTTGTTAACTTTATGTTGTTGATTTTTTTATGAGCCGTGCTATGTGAAAAGGTGGTTAAATGCGTGTGCGTAAAGTACGTCCAAGATTTGCCTATGCAGGGAAGACATTATTTGCCTTAACTGGAACTTTTGCTAAGAAGCACTTTTTGTAAACGAAAAATACTATAAAAGCGGAAAGTGTCGGCCCTGATTAGTCTGTAAGGACTGCATAGGTTTAGCTGGGACGACTCTTTATGCACATGCATTAAACCCCCTTTCCACAGAGCACAATCGAATCATATTTCCAACAGCATTTTGATGATTTACTACGCATATTAAAAAAACTTGAACATGTGTATATGTTACAACCTCTGTATGTATATATTTTTTTATAAATGTACTAATTTATCTTTAGATTCATTGTATGACAGTACCAAATATGTCGGGCGTGCCCGGTTTTATCCGTTAAAGACATTATTTGCCTTAAGTGGTGACCAGTGCTCGCGTAAGGGGTGACCAGTGCTGCGAGAAGACCTGAAATGCACAGACAAGCAAGACAAATGTAATGTGCATTACATGCTTGCTATTGATGTATGGTTTTTATAATGTTTCATGAAGTATCGAGTATGATCTAAATGCTAAAATTTGGTACTGCTAATCTAAATAGGCAGTCTAGAATGTTTGAGCTCTCTGTTTGGCATTCTTGTGATAAATTGTTCCAGTTAAAAGACATTACAAATGTGGCAGACAAAAACATAAATTAGTGCGTCGATGCGAAGCACGTAAATTAATTATGGAGATTTGTGTTATTGCTGCACTAGGAAAGTAATGAATCTTTTGTTATAATAAAATTTATGTTATGCTTTCCGGCGGTTTATAGTTTATATATCAGTAAATATCGATTTAAATTCACTCGTGATCACAGAAAAAATATATTTTGTATGATCACTCGTGAATTATTAATCGATATTTAACCAAATCCAAACAATATCCTTTACATAATTGGTATCGTTTTTTAGTAGTATAATCAGTCATTTCGTAAATGCAAACCTTCAATCACTAAACCGTTAACATCGAAGTCCATTATCTTGTTCTTGTGCGGTGTAATGTTGTACAATATATGTCGTATTATGATGCGGTTTATTGTTGTAGAGTATAGCCTAAAGATCATAAAATGGCGCATTGCAATTAAAAATATCATTCTATTTTAGTTTCATTCGATGCATGAGCTGTGTTGCGGTGAATTCTGGTATAAGATGATTAAATACTCAAAATTGAGGGTGGTATACAAGAGTGGTATACAATCAAAAGCACCTCCAACGCAATACTTTTTTTTCATAATTTCTCGATACGTTTTTCAACCTTTTTCGACAAAATTGAGAATACGAACAAAACTCACATTTAAGTATATCTTAGAAATGTTATTCGAATTAATACACTATTCGATGAATTCTCATTAAATGAGCATCAACACCCTAGAATTAAACAAATATCGCACCATTACACAATCTACAAATACGTAGTGAAAATCGTTAAACGGTTAATCTCAATCGAGCATGCAATAAATAAATATCCATTCCGCTCAGTTTCACGGTTGTCTCTTCGTTTCTTTGGTGACCGATTGACACATTTTTTCATCGATAACCCATAATATCATCTGACTGCCGGTTGAATGTTCATCCCTTCTCAAATATTAGTCCATTCGAGTTCCACGAGTTCGAGGCCTTAAAATTTGCCAAGGCTCGACTTTTATAAATCATGCTTTTATATTTTAATGAACATTATGTGATAAGATGGATTTGTGGAGTCAAATAATTTACTGTAAGCTATAAGATCGCATAGTGATTTTTCTGTTGTACATCACTTTGACTAAATTGCTTCTTTTCATTGGTTTTACAACTTTTTATTATATGCATTTATGAACAAATGAAGTGAATACAAAATGAAAATAACTTACTTACAAAAAATTCAACTCTCAGAAGTTTCTTGTTACTCATAGAAAATAAAGTAAACCATAGCGAGAAATTGTACAATTATAAAATGATATCTTGGATATTAAATCACAAATTCTATGAAACGTCATTGTTTAATTGTTGTTCCTTGTTTTCGCCCCTAAACGCATTCGCTAAAATCGAAGCAAGTAAAGAACATAGAAATGAAAAACACGCTGAAATCGTTTCTCTATTTTGATTTCCAACATAAATGTGTAGTGTGTTATTACAGCTTGAGTCACGGGTGTAGTACCTATTAAATCTATTTAAAATGCATAATTTTCTGGAGATTGTGTCGAATTGATGTACAGTAAAATAGTGCAGAAGTGCATTTGTTTTATGCTTTTTGCCAACCCTCTCTTATCGAAAATAAGAACAATTATGATTGTCTGATCACATTATCCGTAGAAAATAACAACATGCGAACGAAAATCATTATTTTGACATGTTTTCATTCGCACTTGTATGACCTGGTGCATAACTGTTAATACGTAATTGTTTTTATGCATCTTTATAGGAATTGTTCTCAAACATGAATGAGCAGAATTTCACGTTCATTCTTGATTTGGTTATGAGAAATTATTTATTATTATTGTCGAGTAGTGCCAAGGTGCTTTCAATCAGTTCAATTTAATTGATTGTAATTTGGGTAAGTAAAAAGTGGCTGGGTGATGTGTGATGAAGCTACGCTCTTATCATTTTAGTAGGTTGCGATGCGGAGTTAGGCAGTTTAATATGAATATTATAATCTACTCGACGAAAATTGTATGAGGACTCTTTGCAAATTGTAAAAGTGATAGCTTAGCGGAATGTCCGGTGTTCGAATACCTGTTCAAATATGCACATTACGTCATGGCCGTCACTATTGCCAGAATCGCGGGTAATATGGAAAACATGTTATACAGATATACCACATGTTTTATATGTATTCACACTTGCAATAAGCAGGGCTTATTTTGTTAAACTCTAGTAATTGGATACTAAGTCACTGGGTCCAAATGTATACGCGCAAGCTTATGTCATGAAAAGACTGCCAGATCATCCCTTTATTTTTCACGGTGTACTTAGTGGCTCAATGAAATATGCCATAATTTTTCCGAAGATTGTCGCACAAACAACAATTCCAGGAATTTAATTATGAAGGAATCGCTTGTTAAATACATTTTCTATATGGGTTTATTTTAAGCTTATAATGGACAATTATTGCCATACGAAAAACAGGTTGAAACAGACGCAAGTAGATTACATAAGCCTCGTCCTTAAAAAAAATGGACTGAATGTAAGTGCGTAAAGTGTCGTCCCAGATTAGTCTTTGCGGACTGCACAGGCGAATCAGGGATTTTCTTTTAGAAGAGACTTCTTTTCAACGAAAAAAAAAACACAATAAAAGCTCATCACTTTTAAATCCGGGCAGACTGCACAAGCTTATCTGGAACGGCCCTTTACGCAGATGCTATAATCATCCACTCTAATGAAGGGTTTCGTTCGATTTAAAACCATATTAAAAATATCAACTGAATATTTTCTTCACTTAGCAATCATAACGACGCGCTCTTCAATCTGCAAATGTATTAAATGAATGTCACGAAACATGCATACTAGTAACCACTAGGCGAAACCATATCTTGTGTTTGTGTAGACAATAGTAAACTCTAACGCTTTTGAATACTACTGGAAATATTTTTTAAACAGGCTTTTGCTGACATACATCTTATTTTATGGACAGGCCAGTAAAAGATAATCAACCGCATTGCAAGTAGTATCCATTTGGGACAGATGATCACTTAGTTTTAATAGAACGCATTTCATTATGATTATTGGATTATTTGATAAGGTCAATAAGTCGGCTATGATAGCTGGATTTGTAATAAAATAAACAAGAGCTAGGAGACAGTGTGACGTAGTGGTGGCGATGTTGGATGCTGGCAGGAGACAGTAAGCGACCAATGTGATATTGGGAATCGGAAAACTTGTGACGAGAACATTTCAGATCGATATGAGTCCGTTATCTGAGTTAGCGCACAGATGGCTGTATTAATGGCGCGTTCTCATTTGATATGGATAATGTGAAATATAATTTCTATGGGAGTATTACGCGAGTGCCGATAGGTTTGTTTTGCGTCATGTTGTTACGGTATCATTATCAGAAGTGTTTATGGGAAATTTATATTGGAGTCGCGTTCTGAGAAAACTGGTCATGATGCTTGTGCGCAAAGTGTCGTCCCAGATTAGCCTGTGCAGTCCGCACAGGCTAACCAGGGACGACCCTTTCCGCTTTTATGACATTTTTCATTTAAAAGAAGTCTCTCCTTAGCAAAAATCCAATCATGGCTGAAAGTGTATTCCCTGATTAGCCTGTGCGGACTGCACAGGCTAATCTGGGACGACACTTTACGCACATGCATTATGCTCAGTTTTCTCAGAACACGACTCATTGCTATTCCTTTAAAATGGTTGATCTGAGTGCTTATTGGGGACGAGTTGTAATGAGCGTTTTCTTTAAGTGGTGGTGCGCTTATTTCGGATTTGAAGATTTGATGGTGTTAACTTATATGTGAGGTATTGCATTTATGATGGACACTTTTTGTTTATATGGCAAAACTAAAAAAGAACATATTGCGGGAAAATATATTCACAAAATGACAATTATTCATTTTTGTTTTTTCTTTCTTTAATGCTGGTTTCATCAACGCCGATCCAATGTCACACAATCGGTAAATGTGCCGCAACGAGATACTAGCTTGTCTGGGTTTCGATCAGCCTTGTCGCTATCATTATTAAATACATAATTTTGAACAACGCAGTGTGTCTTTAAATACATGCGTATTTTACAATTATACTTTGATGGCATTAATACGCGTGGTCAACCTTTTTAACTAGAGCTCGTGTTGAAAATGAAACAACAAGTCTATGCATAGCATCTTTTTTTAAAGTCTCTTTAATCATGCGACATAAATGATTTTAACCAGGATGCTTGTCGTCGCACCAGCTTGGGCGTACATATATTTGCCGTTAAGAGTTCGTTTAAGTTTTTATTTGTGATCGTCATATCTTAGTATTCTTATCTGCCCCGATGACATATTTAACGAGGTTAAGAAATATGGAAATATGTGTACGTGACTGTATTATACAAATCGATGGTTTTCTTTGAAGTGCGCAGTATTAAGGTGTGGGGTAAAATTCCGTCTGGAATTAGTATCGAACACAATGGGGATGATACATTTTTTCTAAAGGATTGCTTTGATGCGATGATATATTTGCTCCGTGAGAATGCGATTTTTTTTTAGAAATAAAATAATATATTGAAGCATAACATAACATAGCATTACATCACATCACGTTGCACCAAATCACGTGATATGTTACGATATTAAACGACGCACGACACGATACGACACAGCACAGCACAGAGCAGTAGCATAAAGCACAAAACAAATTTCTATAATATAATATAATATAATGTGATGTGACGTGACGTGACGCGACGTGACGTAACGTAACGTTATTCAATATAATAAATACAATGTATATTATATAAACTAGTATATTTGTAAAACATTTTACTTCCGAAGCAACGTTTACGCAATTCGAACATGGAGTTTAACAATCGACAAATGTACTGTATCACCCGCACTTACAATCTTAATGACCTTGACATTTAAATTATGTCTATTGATTTGAAATGAAGCGGAAACATTAGTATTGTAAACACCACTTGAACATTGTAGCCGCGCTGTTAGTTGCTAGGTAACACGTTGTACTCATTATCTAAGCTTGGCGACACCTGTTGGGGTTAAGTTATTGGCTCAAAGGTTCCCATGGTAATTTAGCAACATACCAGTCCAAAGGCAATTAATGATTGACTTCGAACGAACATTTAAATTTTAAACAATGTATTTATACATATAAGACAACACATGATTTTGGAATTATATCGAATGCGTAATGAGATTACGTTAAACAATATAATTTTAAAAGAAAATATGTCCTACCTTCTATTTTGTTTGGAATAAAACTGATTTTAATCTTACCGATGTAAGATTTAAATGTATTTAAAGCTTTCCCTTTAATAAACCATCTCCAGCGAAGTTCACCCGGAAATAAAATCACCCGTCTATTTTCAGACCCGGACAAAAAGCTCACCCATTAGCCCATCCATTTATGACACAAGTTTGGAGAATACTTACACGCATTATTGCCGGAACTCAGTCTCTGTGGCCACCCAAACTGGTCATGTCATTGATTTTGAACAAATCAGTTTTTTTAAGATTATGCCAATGGGTCAAGAAAGATATATTTCTGAAAATTATTTTGCTATACAAAAAAATTGCTCCATCGAGGTTTTCAACAAATACTGCAAATACTATTTTAACACTTTTTAGAAAATTATAACAGAAACATTTATGAGAAAAATAAGATGAAATCCCGACTGTGTATCATACTGCGTAAAGGTCGATAGTTAAACATACACTAAAAGTTGAACCAATAAGCATGTGTCGACTATATTTAATTCATTATGAGTCTGTGCTATGTTAATTATATACAGAATAAAGTTACGTTTAAGTCTTGCATTTTAGTATTTGCTCAGTCCTATGAAATGTTATGAAGGAGTTTATCTCCGAATAAGCTTTTGTCCAGATCTGGACACAAACTGGTGAGCTTTGTCCGAGTGAGTATGTTCAAGGATGACCTTTTGTCCGAAATGGTGAAATCGCGAGAAATCTTTTGTCCGGCCCTTTGAAATTGTAATTAAATATGCCGAATCAGCGCTTTGCTTTTTTCTTCTGGTCTTTGTCGTCGACGTTTCCTTAAATGAAGGCAGCTTTGATAAAACAGTATATCAGTGGTGACACGTTTTTAATAATACAGTGTTGTATCAACAAGTATGTCTCTTCTTTTTAACGAAAGTTTGAGCGAACGCGAGATTGGCTTTTGGCAGCTCATGAAAACTACGTTGTGCTTCCGACGCTGCCCGAAGCCAATCTCGCGTTTGCTCGTAAATGTTCGAATATCGTCGCGGGAAATTCACATTGTATATATTTTGACATAAAAACGAGTATTTTGTATCTCGTTAAATCTATGTTACCATACCATATCTAGCGTTGAAATTTCGGCTAGTTCTATAAGGAAAACTGAAATTTTATGGGTTAACTTTATTGTATATTGTACGAAACATTTGTTGATTTTAATTATTTATGTGACATTTAGAGTGCAATACACGCTAAATGACCAATTTACACTTGGAGACTTTTTTAACGTAACACGTATTCAAATCAGTTTCAGTTTCAGTTTATTAGCAATCGGCAAAATATTTGCCTTTGGCCATTTACAAATACAAAAAAAACTTATGGCAAAGACGATCGTATACATATATACAAATACAATTTCTATTGAACTAATTTCATAAACATGTAACAAAAAACACAGCATTATCATTACATTTTGATCAGAGAACAATTAGGTTTTCAAGAGCATTTTGTCTTAATCAATATAACTTCCTTATTTTTTTAAACGGATTTTGTTGAAATTTGGACCAAGAATAATTTAACATACATCTGATCATTCCTGTAAATTTAATTGAAATTGATACAAAAAACTATATAACTTAACAAATTAAAAACATCCCTTCAAAAATCAAATTCTCAAAATCGTACCACATACAAAATAACAATGTGAAAATTATGTCACAAATATCACACATTCGAGTGGCTAATACCTTGTATGTGCCCCCGTGACTCTTACAACGTGTATATATCTCATTGAAGACACGTAGTAAATAATAAAATAGTGCTGTTTTTTTTCGCCGATCTTCCACAAAGGCCTGTCCTCATTCACGCACAGTGATTCTTTTCTAGCGCAACGCTGTTCAAGCTCAGTTACGAGTAAAGGTTTTGATTTAAAATTGCACATGTGATCATTTGACTTCATTATTTAAGCACGTGTGTTGGGTACCCTGCAACATGCCAATTGTGCGGTTGCGCTCCTGAATATTCTTACGAGCCATTTTTTTTAATTAATGATAATATTTCTTGGTGTTAGAACCAACCAAAAATGATGACATTGAAATAGTTTTGGAATTATATCTCGTTTCACCATTTCCACGTACAAAAAGACGAAACCGTACCTACCCTACGTGCAAAAGCGTCTAATCGTCACGGATGAATGATGTTATCGTGAGCTTGCACATACTATAGTCAAATGATCGCATCTTAAAGCGGGTATATACGATTTAGTCAAATATTTATGAATTTATATAAACTGTGTAAAAAAACTTATTATATATATTTCAATATAAATTAAAATAAAAGTTAAGAAGAACATGTGTCGAAAAATGCAAAATAAGCCAGATATTTAATTCTGAAATTGAAAACGGCTGTACAGCCGAATTCGCCAGCATGTATACCATACATGTACGATATGCATCTAAACTTAGTTTAACGGTTTATTTGAAATTCTGCAACGATATCTATTCATACGACACACGAACACTATCTCCGATCCTAATACAAAGACGAATGCTTCGGTTATTGTAGGAAAATATGTACGTCACTATCGGCTCGGGGCGCTAATTTGTCTTTGCTGCATTTTATGAAATTCGGCTTGAATGTATAATTTTTCTTGCCTATTTTGTGTTATTGTAACATATTTTATTAATATATAACAATTAAACACATATAAAAAATCGTATATACCCGCTTTAAATTTTAGATCAAAATCTTGACTCATAACGGAGGTATTTAAGTTTGAAAGTTGTTGCGTCAGAAAAGTCTTCAAGTGTATATGTATAGTGAAATACCGTTGATATGGGACAAAATGTTAGCATAGATATACAACGTCCAATCAGTTTAATTGTTTTTCATTCTCCGCCAATCTCTTTTCGTTGATCATTCCTGAAAAAAAACTGAATCACATTCATCGCAATTAGTATCATTAAACCCTACGTAATGACGTATGAAACAACATTCGTATATATATTATAAATAGTAACACGCATGATGAAGCGATCCGAGCGATTTCATTGGCAGATGTGGTAAGTACGCTATATTATATACATTAACACATGATAGACGGTTAAAGCGATGTTTAATATGTTAACAAGTATGCCAATAATGTTCATGATGGTATAGACCGTTCCATAATTTAGTAATTACCCAATTATCTCCCCTGAATACTCTCCGTGTCCGCCATTACACTACTGCCAAACAACCGGTAACATATATAAGAGAGCACCGATTATTCAACGGGTGAATTTCTTTCTTTTTGTAAAACTTTTTTGTTTGTCATGCAAATTGTATGAAATAAGGTTTTTCTGCTAGAGGAGATGTTAAGCTAGTGTTATAACAGAAAAATGTTTGAAAAACGTGCATTTTTTAGGTATTTGTCTAGGAAAGTAAACACGTTGACACATTTAAAAAAAACATTTAATTAAACTAAATGCAATATTTATCATTTGATTATATGCATCAATCTTAAAATCGCGTAATCCTTTGCATTCCAGTGTTGAATTGCCCGTTTGTTCTGCATAATCCGATTATCTCGTTTTGATCAGATATTATCCAGACTTAACTCACAACATGGCGTCATCCCGGGGTGTCATAAACCACACTGCGTGGCAGATGACAGTCTGGTCATTAAACACAATTGATGATGCCACCATGTCTTCTCTTTCTGGTAGTATTAAGCAGTCATTTGGTTTAATATTTTACCCCCGACATACTTAACAGTTGCGTTCATTAGATATGTTACATATTGTACAAATTAAAAGTTATGTCCAATATAGAATATCAGAAATTGTACACCGTAAAGATACTAGCCCGTTTAATCCCTGGTTTAATTTATGAAAAAAAGTATTTGATAATTATAAAATTTACCTAAAAACATAACATTTAACGTATTTAGCGGGTATCGGTTAATTAAAACTACGTCATTTCGTATGAAGATTTAATGTTACGGCAATGCACGAACGACATCATAAAAACAAGAAATTACATTTGACACGAACGGGGGTAAATAATGTTTAAAAAAATATTAATATAGATATATGTGTGTTAAAATGTTAGATATTTGCCACTCATACTCACTAGTAACAAGTTTTAAATATACATGAATACACAGTTCAAATTGCATCATGTAAAGTTGTGTTTTTCAGTTGTATGTAAATATTCCTCAATAGCGTCATTCTCTGTACAAAACCCATCAAATTAAAATTACATGTAAATACTGTCATGCACTTCTCTTTTAATAGGGCTTTGTAGTACGTTTATTTTCAATGCAACCCTTACACTTTCTATTACTCACGTGTTTATCACACTAACGTACTAATGCCATTCATAATTATATTTTTATAATTAGATGAATTACTATTATTTATTGAAGCTTTTCTGCAAAAAATATTAGGGCTTATGCATAGAGCTCTTTGTTGTGTCAAATTGTTGGCCTTTCAGTCTTCAGATAATCTTTAATTTGATGCTTATGCCGCGTTTTTAAAGTTGCAAATAAATGTATTAATAAATTCGTTTGGCGCTTAATAATATATTTTTGAAATATTATTTAGGTGTTTTTTCGGAGTTTTTTGTGTGGATTAATTGACTAAACATTTGGTGTCGTTATCCATATGTTTTGCGTTACTTCAAAGACCTATAAAATACATTTTTTAGTATTTTTTAGCTTTATAGCTGTTAAATGATTCACAGATGCAAATATAGATATATCACATAGATCACATTCTCTTCATCTTCCGAATAATCACATAAAATATCGCCAAGATCAATATCACTCTCTCATGATAAAAAGCTCGTTTTTTAACGTGACAAAATTCCTACTAAAAAAAAATTAAATATAAATCCAAACCACAATTTTTTATCTTTGATATCAGTTAGAACAAGAAAAATAATGGAAGGCGTATCAAAAATATCATACCGTACTTAATATAATATGTTATGATTTTGGAATGTAGATTTTTACCAAATGAGACCAATTACAAACAATTAGCGGTAATTAATTGCGCGAGAATCTTTAATAAGTATTAATTAAAATATAAATTGCTTGATGTTGCGGCTATTAACATCAACACAACAATACATGCGTGAATTGTTTGTGAAACGTTAAAAGTAACATGTCTAATCAAAGACATAGTATAAGCGACTGAACCGGCAAATTTTCGCCGATGATTACCACTTGATTACAGATATAAAAAAAGCAAATACACGAAAGCATTTTAAACATTTTATTTGTAACAATCAATCTCAACTTCAAACAATCATTTAAACAACAAAAATGTGATAATCGCCTCACATTAATTCATTAAGTAATTTATTTATCCGACAACGGTAAAGCGGGTATTCTCTTCGTCTTTGGCTTTTGGAATCGCAGACTCGCACCAGTTAGCAGCAGTGTAATGGCGGACAGTCACGTGACTGACAATATGGCGGCGGTCAATTTATCGATTATGGAACGGTCTATACAGTACGGATTATATGTAAATCTGGATGGAATTAGCGAGTGTAATGGAGGTGATCCTTTTTTTATACCTTTAAATCATTGTTTTCGTTTTATTGATGAAGTATTAATTGTTGCTCGTATTACTTATTAAGTATTTTTCATATAGTGTAAGCGAATGCGTATAAATGCAATAACCATGTATTAATGTGGTCCTGTGTTCAATATTAACCGGTCAATGACATTATTAATAAGTTAATCCGTTCTTTGACTGCGAAATCGGCGAAATTCAATACTGTGTCCAAAATTTCATTTAGGTTCTGAATTTCCAACGACGATAATATGTGTCATGGATGTGCATTGTGCAAAAACTGTGTTTATAAATAAATATAAAATGCGTGTATGTGTGATGGGACCTGGTTCATTAAGGGCCGCTGTTACGATCAATTTTTTTTCCGAATGGGATAATTGATAATGGCTGTAAGTTACAGGTAATACCTGAAGGTAAAAGCTAGCGGTGTGACACTTTCTTGATTCCAAATTGTAAAATACGACTTAATGTGTTTTTTGCGTTAAGTGTTTTACTTTCTGTTGACACATTTGTAAAAGCATATACTATGGATAGGTGATATTTTGGAGAATTATGTGAAGTTTTGCGCGACAAATCTTCTCGCGGAGCGTATATCTCATCTAGAGCCCGTGATCTTCTTTATAAAACTATTTCTCATGATTTACTATGCTGGTGGTAAACCAAGGTTCCAAGTAAGCGCATGGTACTAGTCTCGTGAAGCAATTTTGTCTTCTTTTTATCTTTATACGCAAGGTTCGGTGTTATTTGAAACTATACCGGTTCTGAAAAGCTCCGTAGACCGCTGGACTGTCAAATCCGGATTCAAATCTCAGCTAGGTAACAAATATATTGTAATGTCATTGACCATTTCATAATCTATACGGTCGTACTTCCGCTTTTGGTGATCTATGTCAAGCAATTGTCCGATAATGGTACAGTTGTGTGCTATTTGTACTAGTGATCTACTGACTTCTGCTATTTTTGTTCAGAGAACGTGAGAATAGGTTAATTGACCGCCGTGATATGACAGAAATATTATTAAAAATGCAAACATATTAAATAAATGATTGACATTCCTGTCCCTATCCAACCTATTTTAGTACATTTTTAAAAGTATTTCCTTGTTAAGAACGTTACTTATATTCCAATTGAATCGGACAATATTGTGTATATTAACACAATTATTTGTTGTATTGCCTTTTTTGTATACCTTGTATTCGTAGGTGTAATTAAAAAGTGTTTGTTCTGTTCTCTTATATAATAACAAAAGACAGAGAAGTTTCGCAGTATGATAAATTAATCCAAAATTGTCAAGATTTCATGACATAACAACGATACTATGTCAAATGTCTGAGTGATATTTTGGTTGACATTCAAGAAAGGGGTTCATACAATTGTGTCTTATCATGGTGTATAAGCAGATATACAACGTGTTGGAGATTTGAAGTGTAGGAATCCAACGCATTAGACGACAATCATTTGATTATAGACCGATGCAAACCGATTGGCGAACATGAAATAATTTTTAAAAGGCCATTAAAATAATTCATATAATTGCACCTTTCGAAATACTTTCTGAATATGGAATTCATTTAAATGTTTTCGTCGTTATTGTAAACCCGTACTGGGAAATGATCACTGTGAAGTATAAATGTAATGGCAAAAGAGCGGTTAGTGGTTTTGTATTAGATATACGAGTGTCAAGAATATAACCATAAGTAATTCATTGTTATTTCCTTCGAAACGTCGTTGTCATGGTTTTAAGCGACTGATATTACAATCTATTAACAGAAAAGCTACCCACCGCATTTTCATCGTTTATGTATCGCTGTCATCGTCGAATTTCACTGTCACAACTTCATAACCACAATACATTTCTGATAGCAATGAAATTATGACGGTGCACGATAATATGGTTAACGTATTTTGTTATGGTTATGTAACTTCTATGCGATGTCTAGGTCCATAATTAAAACCGTTCTTTTTATCGACCGTACTTGCACATGTGTATTTTTCTGTAGGAGTGGTGTCATTAAGAAACTATCGCCAAGTCTATGATTACATAGTTTGTTTACTGGTGCTGTGCTTGAAACAGCCACCTCGTCCAAATTAGCTTTAAAACAACGGTGATTCATTTTGTTAATGTTGGTTATCATTACAGATAATTTCATTATCAACACGTACTTAAAATTTCTCGTGTCAGTCTGGCGATTTTAAGCGTTGTCTATACGACCCCCTAAATTTAAAGCAAGGCATCAAATCGCGCATGGAGATTCCGCGATGTGCTCATGAAATAATTGAACCCGTATGTTATTCAACGAAATATCATTATCATCATTGACGGTTACGATATATGAACGCATGGGAACGGCAGTTGTAATGCACTTTTCTGCACCTAAGTTACATTAACATGAGTTGAGCTATGGAAAAAACAGGCTTAATGCATGCACGTAAACTTTCGTCACAGATTAGCAGTCCGCACAGTCTAATCATAGACGGCATTTTCATAAAATCTTCCGTTTAAATTTAAGTTTCTGTAAAAAAAAATCAGTCTATGCGGAAAGAGTAGTACCATATATGCATGTGCGGACTTCACTAGCTTATCTAGGATGAGACGTTACGCACATGCTATAATCCCGGTGTTCCCAGAGCGCCGCTAAAATATATTCAACACAATTCGATGACCTTTACTATCGTCTCTGTGATACATTTAAATGAAGATATACTCTTAGATGATACCGGGTAATTCTACATACATGTAAATGTAATAAGTCTTTGAGACGATTGTTCAAAGTCGAGGTAAAAACATGTGGTGGCATCGATCAATACCAGAGATTGGGCTTACACCATAAGATCTGACATATAAATACGCACCTGTAGAACAGGGGTTATATCCATAAAGTTTCCTATGGAATCGGATAAAGATAAATACAGCGTGCTTCTCAGAAAGTGCATAAATTGACCTCAAGTTAATGACTTGTTCGTGGGTTTTACATTTTTGACAGGAAGTGGTAAATTAATTAAACCTGAAGTCGCCGACGGATTAAACAAATTAATGTTTTTCTGTGTCATGTCATTTTCCAAGTTATCCTATATGTTAACTATTGACGACAAATTAAGTAGTTGAAACCTGTATACGGATAGGTAGGTGTCTCTTTAACCCTTTATCACTCAGAAGGAAAGTGAAAAAGGCTTTGCAAACAGTAACTCGCAGTCTGGTCAGGTTTTAAGCTGTTTCTGCTCATCAGTATCTAAGGGTTGGAAATGAAGCCTTGAATACGTATATCTTGTAAGGAAGGTCTTTAATTAAATTTAACTTTCTAAGTGACTACACATGCGTCAAAAAACGTACCTAAGTGGGTAAGGGTTAACGACCAATGTTTCTTATTCATATTGGCAGTCACTCTCATGCCCTATTGGAGTTTTATCATCCCGAAGAATGATTACGAATTTAGTGTTAGTTTGTGGAATGGTTGGCTCCCTTTATACGGCACAAAAGATAAGATTTTGTTGTTAAAGGGTATATTTCGAGTTTGGAAATGCTTGCGTCTTGAAATGGGGCTATTGGTATTATATGATGCATCACGATCACACGATACTGACTCGTGGACCCGAGTGTCCGCACAGACCACGATCACACGATACTGACTCGTGGACCCGAGTGTCCGCACAGACCACGATCACACGATACTGACTCGTGGACCCGATTGTCCGCACAGACATCAATCACGAGCACACGATACTGACTCGTGGACCCGAGTGTCCGCACAGACATCAATTTAGCACATAAGGGAGTAATAAAAAAACACATTGTCTTCATTTCAAATTTTAACCCTTTGCATGCTGGGAAATTTGTCGTCTGCTAAAATGTTGTCTGCTAAATTTCTAAAATTAGCATTTTCTTCGATTTTTTTTTCAAAGAATACTATCAGAATAGCAAACAGTTTGGATCCTGATGAGACGCCATGTTTTGTGGCGTCTCATCTGGATCCAAACTGTTTGCACAGGCCTTCAAAATTCGGTTCCCGCACTGAAAGAGTTAACAATTCCAAGCGAAACTGTGAACACGCGCTGTTACACTTGCTGTTCCTGTAATGGGATAAAATTAAGAAACTGTATGTCTAAATACAACATCCCACATCAAATATTTGCATTTTTCCGGGAATAAACATTAATATGGCACTATGTTAGATGCATTTTCAGAATTCTGCATCGTGCGCAATTTAGAGATGTTATAGATATGACAGTTTATATTCGCAATGGAATGCGTTTGCTAGTTAAAATATCGCGTACCTAAAATCATATGAATGTATTGATAATATATTTTTAATTATTGTTATTGTCGTCTTCTCGACATCACGCCGGGTATGCGAATACTTCGTTTACGGATGGCACTTCACTTACAGAGAACAACAAACGCCACGCGCGAGAGGTGAGTTCTTCAGCTTTTTTGTATTTATGTTCTGTTTATTTGGTTTTTAGACACAGAACATTGTTTGGGTGATTAATGGTATAGCACTTCGTATTGCGAAGAAAGAAATTCTCGAAAAAACGGTGAATTATTAAAAAAAACGATAAAAGTCCATCGATAATCAGCATGAATTGAATGATCAGTACATATTTAAACAAAATAAACATACTTGGAAATAAATCAAGAACGTGCTTACTGTTCGAAATAAAAGATCAATATATCCAGTAATGTTACAACATGTTACATTTTAGTTTACTAATGTATTTGAGAAAATTCAAATGCTTTAAGAGTCGCATGCACATTTTTCATCTGCACTTCGTTTACCGATCATCTAAAAAACAATGGCACTTCGTTTCCCGACATCTAGACACTTTTTACCAGATATTACACACTCGTTTTTTGTGAATCAAAAATGCAGAATTCGCTGTGGAATACTGTTAAAGTAAGCAGGCAATAAATAAAAATGTATGTACTTAGTACGCAAATAAAAAACGAATTACCGAAGCATGTTCTTATCCCTTTGAAATATGATTATGATTTGGTATAAATGTGAAAGATAAATGTTAAACAAATTGGATATGTCTAATGAGTAAAATCTATATGACCATATATTTTTAATTACGTTCTAAGCGGTTGATGTAAAGCATTTATCTTTATGTTCAAATGAAGGTACTAAGGCTATTTACTTATATATTAGATAGCATGTCATGAATAATCACTCTGCTGAAACTGCCTCTCAGAGATTAATATCAGCAGCGATGCAGGTTCGAAATTCTATTGGAACTTTTTGGCTCAATGCCAATAAACGAAAATAGCAATAAAAGAACGGGCGGGGTTGATATAATCACACGACAGTGGTGTAAAAATTATGCATATCCGTCTTTGTTTTTAATATAAACACAACACATGCTGCATATAAAGTTCTATCCAATATAGCACCCTAAACTTCGTTTGTGGGGGTATACTAAGCACTGACTCCATAATATGACATTTAAACATTTTATGTACGCATTCCTTTTTTCCAGAATCAGTTGTTTTTACGATTTAATTTTAACCGTGATTCTTAAAACAGTGATTTAGGGTCGCACTTCGAGCAAACGTTAGCGTTGCGTAAAGGGAAGTGCTCCCTATAAGCAGGGCTCAAAATTAAGGGTGTTTTACCATTCTCTTTTTAATTTTGTTGCTACGCATAAGTATCGTCTTGATGATGCGATTCAAATAAGCACAACCGACATAGGACTTTATAAAGAACAAATGTGTATTTGCCTCATAAAGACCCCTTCACTACCGTTATCTAGAGCCATGCTTAAGTAAAATTAAACACGATTGTGTTGATCCGCATTATCCGTACACATTTATTTAATAATAAATATTATCTTATTTGAAAATTGCAATTATAATAAACATAGTATAAATAAATAGTAATGTGATTTTTGAAAAATATATTTTCAAAATGTTTCGTATGAATAGCCATAATATAAATAAATGCTTTTAAGATAGAAGATAAAACTCAGTTATTAGAGTGCCCGCTTTGTTGAAAGTCTCTGTAATCTGAAGTGCCCTTTATCGGTAAACAAAGTGCCTGCAACTTTATGCATGCCACCTATTACAACATGGACATGGGATTTCGTGCACTTTTAGATCTATTGATTTTGTTATTTAAAATGGGTTGTTTTATGCGTTCATGCAATGAAGCGATCAGTCAAAACAAAACGCGGGTGCATTGTGAATCGAAGGCATGCAACTTACAGTATATTATATATTTAATCTTTTCGTCAATTTGGCCCGACTTGTACACTGGAAACAATTATATAATTATTATTGGTACATGGACTGTAGATATCCGTAATAAACAATAAATGACAGAATAGCGCGACGTAAGGCGTTAATTCAATGGTAGAGGATCGGAGCATTTTTTTAAAGCGTAGGTTGGGTCCTGTAGTCACCAGAAACAATAATATGAGTCGCGTTCTGAGAAAACTGGGCATATTGCACAGGCTAATCGAGGACGACACTTTTCGCATAAATTGGATTTTTGCTAAGAAGAGACTTCATTTAAACGAAAAATGTCATAAAAGCGCAAAGTGTCGTCCCTGATTAGCCTGTGCGGATTGCACAAGCTAATCTGGGACGACACTTAACGCACATGCATTATGCCCAGTTGTCTCAGAACACGACACATGATATATATCAACCTCCAAGCGACCGTGTCAAGTTGTGTGCAGCTAATTGAACTATTTAGACACGTGTTTTTCAGTGTTGGAAAAAATCTGTGCGTTCGACTATAGGAAATAATTGGCGTCATATGTGTTTAGCAACAATAGCTATCACCGATCCTAAAAACGTGTGAATCTATCTGAGAATCCTTATTTTTTCGACGCTGCTTATACCTGTTGCATCACAGTTGCGACACTACCGACTGATATCGCGTAATTAACATGGATAGCAGGGGACTATTGGAAATACGGAACAACGGGAACCGTCCTTTAATGAAATTGGTCTTATGTAACGAATGTCCTCTCTCGTCATCGAATATTTGTACGCATACGACATACGTGGTAGGGCATGTAGTGTAAAAGGACCCCTTGTAAGCGGGAACATCTCATGAGTTGTAAGTTATTTGTTGTAAATATCATGTCCATCCATCACATCGGTGCTTGAGATATTGCTTAGACGTGTTGGGATAACAAATAATAAGAACTCTGGTCACTGGTTTGTTTTATGTCAAATGACGATTGTATTTGTGTGTGCCAGACATTTGGAGATAAGTAATAGCGTGACAGCGGATGTAAACCATTGGAAAAGCTAGCACGTCGCCAACACAACAAACCATACGGAAATATACAAATCTTCGTTTGTCTGCGACATGCACACATTGCTTGTAAATATATCTGTACCACTGCGCTCCGCCTATAATTCACGACGGATTTGCTAACGTGCTGCTGTAGAAACAGGGTCATGGGATGCACCCCTAGTATTCACGTGAATCAAACCGGCGTTGTCTACTGTCGTGATTCCGAGGGTTCGAACTCTCCAAAGGCGTCGCACAGCGCCACCGTCTTTGCCAGCACGACGATCGTACGCACGGACGCGGCAACGGAATCCTCAATACGCTCCAAACGTTACGGCGATTTCGGCGGACTGTCTACGATCTCCGTCGAGGCCACGGCGTCGCGAGTCCATGGCAACGTTGAAGAGCGCTGCAAGGTCAGTTTTAGTGTGCACTTGGTTTTGCTTGGTTTGTGCTGTCGCGTTAGATTTGAGTTGCAGTATATCGTTTTCATATGTATTTACGCTTGAGTTGCTTTTCGTTGATTGCATAACGTGTATTTTTGACATTCGAAAAAAATGAGAATGTATGATTTGTTACATTATAAAATAACTGAAACAACGAGGATACGTTGTGAGAGTCCCGCAATGCAGTGCGTTTGAGTATTCAGTTACTTGTATGTAATGTTTGAAGAGACTTAGCATTCGTGGTTAGATACATATAAATTTAAGTACAAAATAGGTTCATTAATTTTAAACTTTTATTGTAATCAAATTATGGACTTAATATGGCTGACAGTATCTATGATGACCGATTTATGTTCACGTTAAAGCACTCCGTTAACGTTTAGCCTTGTATGTGTATTTCAAAATTTATTCGGTCTTTCCGCGACAGGGGCTACACTATGTGAGTACCCGAAGTGTTGTCTCAACACTCATATTACGTAATTTACTAATTCTACTCACTATGGTCGGAGGAAGTCCAAATTATAGCTGCAATTTCAAGCTATAAATGTTCACTTGAGAACTTTTGAGTGGGCTGTGGGGGAATCCGGAGTGGCGCCCCCTCCCCTCCCCCATATGTCCGGTATGGTGACCACCTATCTATCTAACTCCCCTTGCGGGTATTATTGACCACCAACCAAGCTCACATGCGCCTGACGCCGGGATTAAAACCGAGAAGAGCTCGTAGAAACCATTGACCTTACCGGACAGTCACATGTTTATTTTTTGCAATTGGCGTGCGCTTAATGTGCGGTGCGTTTTTACGTGCAAATTCAAAACGTTTGTGTCGTCATAATTGCCATAACCAGTAAGAGTGAAGTCCCTTTGATCCAATCTAAGCGAAAATCAAAACATCCGTGATAATGTTTTCGGAAATAATTATTTGACAGATGTCAAGATAAACAGGATATCGATGATTTCGCTGAGGTGTAAGGTAGCATGCCTTAGTGCGAATGTATTTGATTTTGTCTAACACGTTGTGTATTGATAAAAAGTGTGTCCCAACATTCAAATTCACTTTAACACAGTTCAACTTCAAGACAGTTTTTACACCGTACCAGTCGCATGATTCGGAAATAACATTTTAATTTCCTTTTCATTGTGATTTGGAAAAAGTAGTCCAGATATTATAATATGTTTTGATTGATTGTTTAGCTGTTTAAACGAATTTTATGTCGATATTGATGTAGTTGCAATAATCCAAATCCCATCTATTGACACAACAGGTAGTCCATATAAATGTACTCCCAGAGCCTTTGATAATCGTTCCTATGGTGGCTCTGGGAGTCCATATACACCCCTTCATAAACACAATCACAGTTGTACTCAGAGATTCCGTGCGTATCACTAAACAGAGGTTGTTCATTACCAATTAAATACTCGACCCGTTGAGTAATTGTCAAGTTTGACTGGTCAACGCACCGATGTAGATGTAGATGAATTAAGGAAAGCAATTAATAAACTTAAAAACACATTAAATTTACCGGAATGGCAGCCTACTGACATTATCCTTTGCATGCAACCTAAAAAACATGAATATATTTCAACACACTATTCTTGCTGACATTTTCATTTTGAAGCAGTGTAAATATTTGACATCTGTTCTACATTGTTATCGACTTTTTGCGATGTGAAAAAGATTGGTGTACTGCATGAGGGCAGCGACCTAACTGATAGCAACACTTTTAGTCTGCAACACATTACAACAGTTTTTCAAGATGGTGGATAGAGCGTACGAAAGAATAACAAATTAAATAAAAAGCAATTATTTCTTGCTTTAATGGTATCATTTGCAGGAGCTTGTGCTTTAGACAGATAAACATTGATAAGTTTGAGACAGGTAAACATCACTTAGTTTTTGCAGTATCAGTGTTCCTTAGTCTTTGCAGTGGTAAACAAATTTGACACCTTTGGACAATAGACAGCGCATTGCAACTCTCAGCCACCCTTTGGATTATAAAGCTGAGAATTGAATTATTGCAACTACCCCCTGGGTGGCTGGGAGTTGCAACTGGTAACAAGATTTTTCATGGAAAGTTTGCCACTAGGATTCCAAGCGACACTTTAAAATAAGCAACATTATATAAATGTAATGTTTTGGCTTAAATAAACACTTTAATATAGACAGGTTGGCATATTGACCGGTCAATTGAGTATTGACTGGGCCGGCGGTCAATACCCGGTTAAAACCGGTCAATACTGGTCAATACTGGTCGATTGAAAATTATAGCATTTAAACATCACAAAGGAATACTTTAAGCTATTCTATATTAAATCAATCATTATTCTGTAATTGATAAACTTTTTTTTGAGTTATTTATTGTAAAAAAAATCTTTAAAGCTGTACAAAATTACTTCTTTATTATTTATGGAAATGGCCTCAAATAAATAAGGACAAAGGAAATGTCTTTATCTCAGTGTATCACATCTGTTACTAAAGTATTATTACTATTGTAGTTACCATAGTATTTCACTGATGTATTGATATATCTATTTGATAAGCAGATGGACAAACAGAACTCTTGTGTTTTCTAGGGTTATAAATCTGGCCCCTAAGCCTTAATTGGTTATAAAATGCATGCAGTGTTATGTCTCTGATAATCATATAGCCAATGAAGCAAATCTGCCCTTAGGCTATTTCATATCAATCAAACAAAAGGAGATAACATGCTGTTAATTTAATAGTTTAATATGGCCACTAGTCTGGGCCCGGCTCGAACTATACCTCACCATATTATCCCGGCCCTATAAGTGTAAGTTACCATACCTGTATAAAATAGTTATGCGGGCCACGGGCTTAATTCTGAGGAAAAATAGTATACTAATATTAATTAATTTGGTTCTAAAACTGTACCGTAAACAATTCATGATATATGTAATTTTAAAGATTCCAATTAATAATGGCTATCTTATGTACTTATGACAAGAGGAAAATTGCATCAATAAATAAAAAGATATAGAAACACTGCATGTAATGTGCACGCCGAGAACCTATATTTGTATTTGGGGTCCAATTTGACTTTGGATTGGTAGTACATTACAGTGCAGTGTCCAATAACACCTTGGTGATGTCAATACATAAAAAAAGTAAATAAACAATACTATAAACAAGGCAAAGATGAGGGAGCTGTCTATAACGAACGTTCGCGGTTTCCTCGTCTGCGCCTTAAGCTAAACGGAATATCAAAAACCGTGTGCCCGTGCCACTTGTTCTCCAATGACTTTCTTAATAAAACTCAAACTATCTGGACACACCTCAACTAACTACAACCCCAGTAAATAGGTAATCAGGATAAATATATATGTAGGAAATTAGAGACAAAACAGTCATAGACTAATATAACCTGTATATTGTCTCATTATAACCCAGATCAACAATATCAAATGTCTGGAATAGATTTTTGTGAGAATTACTATATGACACTGTGATCATCAGGCTACAGTATAGCCCTCACAAAATTGAAACCAGACATCTACATATAAGCTGGAGTAGATTCAATTTACAATTAAACATGATAAATAGCAATGTATGAGGCATATACTGAATACCACTACCAAATGACTGGAATAGATTTTTGTGAGAATTACGATATCACATTGTGATCATCAGGCTACAGTATAGCCCTCACAAAATCGAAACCAGTTATATACATATTAGCTGAAATAAATTCAAATGAGAATTAAGAATCTCAGTACAACATCAACAACACACAATGCTAAAACGACGGAAGGGTACGTTTTCCCCAACACGCAGGTCACTCAGCCTTTTTACAACGGGAGGGTACATTCCCCTTAACACATGCCACTCGGCCTTTTTCGACCACTATGGATTAGCTCTAATCCTTCTTTTACAACCAAATAGCGCTCTAGGTAACAAAACCCAGGGTTCCGCGAGACCCTCGTTTTCCATCTCTTAAGCTGTAATCAGCAACGACGACGAAGGTAGGGGAAAAGCACTCAGACAACATACTTCCACGCAGGATCGGAAGACGCAGTAAGTGCGCACGTGGGCAAATTTACCCACAGTGCAACCCCTATAGGTGTAAATATTGTTGTAATTAAATGTGAGTAGTAAACATGGTTTTCCCATATGTACAAGACTTAAACATGTTGAGTTGAGCGTGTCGGCTGGGCTAGAGGGCGTGCCTGGAGAGATATCTCTCGTCCGTGCACTCTGGCTCTGTTGACATGACATACCCAACATGACAAAAATAAAAATAAATAAGAGAATGGTGACGGTATTTGTTGTTGTTGTTTCCCCTACTGTAGCGTAGGTGAAGTTTTCTTGTAGTGTAGTGTAATTTTTTTCCTTGCATGCCTGTGCCTTGTTACGTTTGACGTTGAATTGTAACCTTTGTATTGCTAACCTGCACATAGTACCCTTGTCACTATGTGGGTCAGATCGAATTAGAGGGATGATCAGCATTAGCATCCCAGATCTATTCCCTTCTGACCAAAAGGCACTAATACATATAATTACCATCTGTAACCATAAGCAATATGAACAGGAATAAGAACGTGCGCTCTCTCTCTCTCTCTCTCTCAAAAACAAACCAATATAAAGGCGCGTGAAAATTGTCTCCCCAAGAAAGAAAGTGTAGAACCAGAAATTGTCCTCCCTGTTCCCCTAACAACCAGGCATCTCGGTCCAACCACACAAACGCAGCCCCTTTACTACTATATTAAACTAAATTACCTTTAAAAACTAGTCTTACCCTTGCAACACCATTAAAACACCTGACAATATCCAATAGCACAACAGAGAGAGCCCATGTGAATTTACACCAAGACACAGGGCAGTAGAGTAATAGCTGTACTAATCTATGTTTATGTACTAACCAGTCCTCCGCGAGGGACGTTAAACGGGGGTGCAGTGTATCGGTGCTGTACACCGGGCACTTAAAAGAACCAGGGGCGCCTCTGTAATCGGGGCGCCCTCTGTATCCCGCTCGAATCCCCACTAACACCTCTTGGGGCGGAGAGCACAAAAAACCACACATAAACTATAAGGAATAAACATTAATGCCAATAAGGATAATGCTAATCTAGAGATAATAGGAATACTGCAAAAACCATTTCGATAAAAGGCAAACCACAACATAATCCATAAAAAAAAAAAAAAAAAAAAAAAAAAAAAAAAGCATCTAGACACATTAAGGTCTCATTGGCCATCATGCTCTGATGTATAATATGACCTAATTTTCTCCCCTGAAGGGTCAAAGGGGCAGGTCGATACATCTGTAGTCGCGAAGACGCTGGACGACCTGTAAATAAATCTCAAACACACACACTTAATTTAATAGTTACTTCTAACTTGCCTCCTTTGTGTATTAAGATTTTTTTTCCTTTCATATTTAAAAGTTCAATTTTCTCTTCAAATGAATGAGCAATGATAGTTCTTGATATTGCCAAACAAATAATGTTTTCCAATCGTGAGTGTACTCTAGACTCTTCTTTTCAATGATTTTTATCTTTTAATAATTATTTCTTTTTATGTTTTTTATTTTTATATCAATGGAAAATAAAATATTTTTTCAATCTTTTTTTTGCAAGGATTTAAAGAAATCTGGGCAAGAATACATGACAAGTAAGGGTCGTGTCAAAAAGGTGCCATTTTAGGCCCAATTATCAGTTTTGGGTGCCCCAACCTGTATACATGTAGGTGAGAAGACTGTGACTTTTGATAATGCACATCATTGGTGTCATATTGTTAATCTTGTTGAATCAAGCACATTATTATCTGAACATTCATTAGAATTAAAAAACTAAGTTCAATGGACCAGAAAAATCCAATTGACTAACTTTGACTAATTGCAAAATTTTGAGAGATTGGCCTACAAATTGCATGAACAGGTATAAAATAGTGGGTATAAATAGCTCAAGGCATTATTGGCAAGGTATTTGTTTAATTTATATTATTAATATTGTTTAATTCAGCATGGAAAATTAATCAAAATTGGGGGTAAAGTTCAATCGACCAGTATTGACCAATAATTACCACTTTGGGTTATTGACTGGGGCGGTTTTAACTGGTAAAAACCGCCGGTTTAAACCGGGGGCGGTCGATTGGTGCCAACCCTAAATACAGATGATAAATTTATCCTTAATTCTAAAATTAAAACAACTCACTTGATGTGGTGTGCTTGCAGAATGATGATAATTAATCCAAGTTTCAAACATGTCAACAGTTCAGGAAACTGTGTATGTTTTTGCAATAGAAAACGCTGAGTTTTTTTATTTAAAAATATGCTTACGTATACATGGACTACCTCTGGAATCCTCAACAAAATCTTCATATTGTGTCTAATCAATCAATTGTTTCTTCACCGACTATCTCCGGAACCTCGGTAAAATAAATCAAACCATCAATTTAAAACTTCAGTTTTCGGTTTGATTAGTTTTTTTTATCAATTTTTTGTTTTTAGCTTTTATTCCACAAAAACAAGTTAATATTGATGTGAATAGATATTGTGTTTGTTACAATATATTAGGTTGATTGAAATCGATTTTATAGACCAACTGGTTGCTAAATTGTTTGACATCAACTCAGGTTTAATAAGGAAGAACTCTGAGCTGTACGTATGTACTCATACAAGTTCAGAACATTCAAGATGAACAAGATATTGATGTTAACTTAAAATAGATAAAAACACCCCAAATCAGTAAATGAAGAAGAATCATACATTGACCTGTTATATGGCTAGTTTGTAATTACAAAATTTTCTCTAGCACCTGTGGTTTATTTAATTCTAGTACTATCAGGCAAGTTTATTTTCAATGTTTTGACTTATTCTTGAAGCATTACTTTAAAACGTAAACTTTTGTCTTTGTTATTGGTACTATGGAAAACAAAATTTAGTGAAAATGTGGACAAAGATATGGTCCCATATCTCACCAATTTAAGTGTCTTATTAGGCCAAAAAAATAAATAGGTCCGTTTCTGGACTCCTTGGAAAAAAAAGGGTTGGTAGGTAGGGATTTTTTTTCTGGTACTAGAATGGAAGGCTACTTAAGCTTATAATAAGAAATACATGTATAAATATATGCTTTGTTTGCTTTATATTGCATCTTACATGAATGAAAATGATTTTTTTTTATTATTATTTTTGGGACCCCAATAAAAAGTTGAGGGTCGGCGCCTATTCGGGACATACGGTCAGGCGACCCGAAACGGACCTTTTTTTTTTGCCTAATGCAAGGTAGCCAAGTCAGATGGTTCTTAAATTACACCCTGTGTAGTAAAGTTGGGCTAATTTGATGCAAATAGTACATAGTTTGTAAAAAAGTATGCTTTTTACTTGTAAAGGAATCCTGTCTCTTATACATGTAGACTTTGGCACAGAGCTCCAGATAAGGATTTAGTCTAAAGGGTATTTTACCCCCTGATATTATTTTTTAAAGGGTATTTAATTCTTTGTTTCTGCCATAAAGGGTATTTAGGAATATTTAGGGGTATATACCATTTCCATAGAAAACTGACATTAGCACATCACGTGTTGAATCTAGAAATATTATTATTTGTTACCGGTATTAATAAATGCAAACACAATAAATTGTAAATGATGATATGAACTGACTTTCTTTATAATAATCAACTAACATGTGTTGTATCTCTGTCTTGGGTCTTTCTTGCATATATTATAGTATTTGTATACCAGTAATACACGAACATCATTTTGCAATTAAAATAAGTTATGGCACTGCTTGTACAATTAAAAATAAAGTCACACTGCCTGTGGTCTATGTAAGTTAACTATAAACTTCTTCAACAATGAGATCGCTTAAAATTATTTAACAATTTTATAAGCATCATAAGATTTATCTCTATTGGCATAATATACAGTTACTTCCTGCAGGAGCCGCTGTTCGCTTGAAACGTCCCTTTTCCCAAATAAGAACACAATGGGCCCCCATTTTGATTACAAGGTTCTTTTGATTGACTTACTTTTGATTCAAAGGTTAATTTACACTAAACACTCATCTGGATGATTGGTTAAACCGATTACGCACTTAAATTGATCAAAAATACATGCCAAGATTTGAATTGCGTAATGTTACGTACTGGGCCGATTTTTAAAGCGTTTTTGTTTATTTTTCAATGCGTAAAGATGCAGATACGCATCTTATCTGGAGCTCTGCTTGGGCAAGTCTAGTTTTTATTCAAGACTCAAAAACAACTGTCATTAAACAGTCTCATGAATTATTGTGAATTAAGGGATAAGCTTTCACAGCACTTATTATAGGGCAGAATGATTGACCCAAATACACCCAAAGACACTCAAATACACCCCTAAAGACACCCAAATTCTACCCCAAATACACCCAAATGTGCTCAAAATACCCAAATACTGTCAGTTTTGACACATTATGGCATATTTGTCCATATTTTTATTAAGATAGGGTTCAGAGGGGGTAATCACGTGACAGACAAGATGGCGACGTCCATGTCGAGGCAGGTATTTTTCGTCATTTTATACCCTTTATTACTTGTATTATTAGTTTTTATTCCGCTCACTTTCCAGCCATATTAGGAAGAAAGTTATTGGCTTTTATTTCATAGTAATATTGGCTCTATATCTCGACTTTACTTGGTGCGAAATTTCTTAGTGGGATGACCTAATTAGGGCTCCACTAAGAAAATTTGCGGGGAGTAAAGTCGAGATATAAAGCGAATTTAAATACGAAATAAACGCTTATCACCTTTGTAGCTCACCTGATTGCTCAGGTGAGCATTTGTGACCGGTCTTTGTCCGTCTTCCGTCCGTCCGTCCGTCCGTCCGTCGTCCGCATTTGGTTTGTAAACACTCTAGAGGCCACATTTCATGTTGGATCTTCATGAAACTTGGTCAGAAGATTTGTCCCAATGATAACTTGATCAAGTTAGGAACTGGGTCATGCTGGGTCAAAAACAAGGTCACTAGGTCAAAAAAATAAAAACCTTGTAAACACTGTAGAAGTCACATTTCATGCCCAATCTTCATGTAACTTTGTCAAAATGTTTGCCTTTATGATATGTTGGTCGAGTTCAAAAGTGGTTCCGGTCGGTTGAAAAACATGGCCACCAGTGGGTGGGGCAGTTTTCCTTATTTGGCTATGGAGAAACCTTGTAAACACTCTAGAAGTCACAATTTTTGCCCAATCATCATGAAAGTTGGTCAAAACATTGGTTTTATTGATATCACGGACGAGTTCGAAAATGGTCGAGATCGATGGAAAAACATGGCCACATGCGGGGCATTTTTCTCTATATGTATATAATGAAAACATGTGAACACTCTAGAAGTCACATTTTTGGCCCAATTTTCATGAAATTTGGTCAGAACATTTGTTTCTTTGATATGAGAGTTGAGTTCGAAAATGGTTCCGGTTCATTGAATAACATGGCTGCCGGGGGCAGAGGGGGCAGTTTTCCTAATTTTGCTATATATATCACATTATTAATGCCATAATTATTGCCCTTATAGATTGTCCAAATTTTCATTATATTATACAAAATCCTTGTTAACACTCTAGAAGTCACAATTTTGTTTCAGATTTTATGAATCTTGGTCATAATATTTATTGTTGTAAGCAAAGTTTGATGTTTGGTAAGGGGGGGGGGTCAACTCAAAATATAGGTCACCAGGTCAAGTCTTACAAAAACAAAAACACTCCATATGCCAGAGTTTTGGTTCTTGATCAGGATTTTTGTCTGGACAATATCTAGGTCAAGTTTGACGTTTGGTAAAGATTGAATGAACCGACTCCTCTCAGGTGAGCGAACTAGGGCCATCTGGGCCCGCTTGTTACTGATATGGCTGGAAAGTGAGCGTCATTTAAAAAATAAACAGAAGTAATTAAGGGTGTAAAATGGCGAAAAAAATACTGTCTCGGTATGGACGTCGCCATCTTGACTATCCCGTGATTACTCCCTCTGGGGTTAGGGTTGGGTATTTTGAGCATATTTGGGTGTATTTGGGGATGTATTTGAGTGTATTTGGGTAAATCGTGCCATCCCTTATTATATATCCGTTTTGTTGATCAAACAGGCATGTACAGGAAATTGTTTATAAGTGCAAAATTATCTAATAATTTCAGTCAGCAGTTAAGCGCCTTTGACACTTAAAGAATCTGTGGAAGCCCCTGTATGCTTGACATTGAACTTTTTTTCGGCGTCAGCTGAATACGCCAGCTTTTCACCTTAGCCTGACCTTTGTTAGCGTCCAATAGAATTCAAATAAAACTTCCCGCGGCCAAGTACAGATGAATACACTTCATTGACTGCATTGGCTGATTTGATAATACCACTAGAACATTGGAAACATGTTCGCGTCTTTGTAACACTGTTTTACTGCGTGTTCAGCATGAAACAGTTTTATCTCTAATAAAAAGGCTTTATAGATAGAACAGTTTTACACTCAATCTCGACATCAATACAGTTTGTGCGTACATCTTTTATTTTCAGAGGATTTTCAGCGCGAGAACGTTGTGTACTTAAAGGCCATGTTCTCATATTTAGTACTGACTTCCATATTCCTGTCAACATGTTATATGTAAAAGTATAAAGAGCAGTGGAAGCGATGCCTCACTTTAATGTGTTGCATTTCAACCCGCGAGGTATAAGGGGTCAGTTCGCGGTTAGTGTGTTTGATTGTCAGAGTTTATATACAGGTCAGACCTTCTGTGCTGTTCGGAGTTCGCGGTCAGTTATATAATAGTTATATAATAAAGACGCTATAGCGTGAACTAGGTGAACCAGAATTTTCTTTACCACCAGAAAGATGTGAAATGAAGATATCCAGCGATATTATTTTATGGCATGTCAATAATAGATTCTTAATGTGTTTTCAACAATACCATGATAAATATTATTTTAATTAATTAACAAGAATTATTCCATCATATTTACTAATGTATTATTGCAGCATATTGACTAATGTATTAAGTATGAGCGCGATGATTCTCGATACTGTTAATAATCGAATCAAATACACGTAGCAATTCCCGATAAACCACTCAAACAGGTTTGTTCGAAGAACGCGCGTATACATATTTAAAATATGTACGGAGACTTCGCGTGTGGCCGGTTGACTTTGGTTTTCTTTTTTGTATCTATAGGTTTATGACCAGCAATATGTAATAATGTAAAATAAGCCGCGAAAACTCCGCGTAACATCCCGCACTGCGTTTGATGCAGCTAAAAACTGCACAGAAAAAGATATTAGCTATCCTTGATCTCATTCATTTAAATCTTTACCTTTCATAAACTCCAACCACAATCAACGCCGTATATCTTTTTTAAGATATTTCTTGTTAGTAATATACAAATATCAGAATAGACAGCTTGAAGCGAGTGTGACCAATTGTTGTTCTAGTTTTTGAAAACAGATCAGACATAAGGAATAAGAAGTTTAAAAAAAATATTTTTAAAACAATTCTACCAAAAATCAATTAAATTAGCATTTAATGAAAACTAAATCATACAAGACATGTAAAATGTGTTGGAATCACAACTATTAGGTGCAGATTTTCTTAACAAAACAAGTTAATGTATATGCGTAAACTTGTTGTTTTGAATTTAAATGCAGTAAACAACATCCTGCCAATGGTACCATTATCATGTTTATTAAGTATTCCTTGTTCATAATTTGTGAAGGGGTTTTAGATTGAGAAAATAAAATGCTGACATTAAAATCATAATTATGTCCGTAAGCTATAACACCTTTAGCAATTACATTTTGTATTTAGATTTATAGCCTAATTAGTCAATCCTGTAGTAATAAAGAATAGCTCCCAACATAAATTTACAGTGTTTTCTAAGTAATTATTTATTTCATCTTCTATATTGTTTTGAAAAACTACAGCTATAAGAATTGATTTATAGTGTATGTTTGCCATATGTAGGCTATTCAAAGGTAACATATAACTGAAATTGTATGCACTACCTATTACTTCATTTCACTTTTTACTTATACACTGAATAATGTATTTGAAAGCCATGTTAACAAATTTATGATGTTTATTGTCAAATGATTTAAGCAAATTGTGACATTTAGTGTCAAATGAATTAGGGCAACAGTGAATTAACAATTATTCTCCATAGGTCTTTCTTCCTTGTATTACATTTTTGTTGGATTGAGTGATGAGGGCTCATAAACTTGTTGTTATGAGGATGTTTGCCAGACAGTAATTAATTTTCATTTCATTTCTTTCCTAACATTCATGCTTGCTGAGCAAATTAAAACTTACATAAGAGTACATTACAATATATTATAAATTGTATTTTTTCATTTACTTTATACGTTTTTGAAGTTTACATATTGCTCACTGTGATGTATAACACATGAATCTTTTCTCTGCACCACTTAAACATGATTCAATAATGATAAAGTAGACTTGTTTTGTTTTGAAATGTGCGGTTGAATGACTGCTCAATAATCTTGGGCTTCTGAAAATAGAGTATCAATTGAACAATCAGCTAGTTGGATATTTTGTTTAGAGGTGTGCATTTGTCTTTCCAAATTCTTTGTGGTTATAGACATGAGCAAGTATTAATTGGTGCATGACTATTTGCCCATAGCAAATGAAATAAAAATATTGGAAGTTAATGTATTGCAAGCTTTATTTTAATACAGATATGTAGCATTATTTACCAGATAATTACTAGCATCAAAAATATACCAGATAATTATGTAACATCATACATGTTCACTTACAAACTAAATTTACAATACACATAAATGATATTAAGCATCAACCATGCATGATATATAGCATAACGAATATGTTAAATTGCACACATTATAGATTTGTGACATATACACACAATAGCTATTTAAAATAACACACTTGAACAAAAAAAATATCACAGCCAACAATCTACAAATGCTATGCTCAGCAAGAAAACACATAACAATATCAGTGATTTTTTAGCTCGGTTGTTTTTGGAGAAAACCGAGGTATTGTCATAACCAGCTCGTTGTGTCTTCCGCCGTCCGCGTCGTGCTAAAACCTTAACATTTGTTAAGGTTTTGAACATTGGCTCTTAAATAAAAGTGCTTCAACCTACAGTCACTAGGTCAAAGGTCAAGGTCACTGTGACCTCTAAAAAAATAATCTGACAAGCTTTCATTTATTCAAAACTGCACCAGCAGCTGAGCGTGGGCACTCGTTATGCGGTGCTCTTGTTTCCTTCTTTACTAAGTACCGAAGTGACGTAACGGCACTTACCAAATCCGGGTAAAATAAAGAAATCCCACATGAAGATAGCAAAACATGAAATACCAATTTCCTAATTAGAAGATTTCCAGACGCAGATTTTCCCAATTTTTATTGCGCAAATGTTTCCAAAAAATTGCTGGACATTGTTAGTTTGAAAAATTCATATACATTGTTGCATGCTAATTACATAAAAAAAAATGCAGTATGCAAATGCTGGTGTGTTTCTTTGTTTATTATTATACCACAATTGTTAATCATTAAGACCCATTTACCTGACTATAGTGGCAATAAACTATAGCGAGCTCATATGACTGAATGCCGTTGCAATCTTGTATCATGATTAATCCTAGATAACCTCGCTTGGTTGTCCTTGAAAGCTAAACCACTGCATTACCCTCTGTTTATATGTTTCCCACAGGCTGATTAAGTTACCATAGGGTGAGACTTGGCCAACTGCTAATTCATGACAATATACAATAACCATGTTAAATGCAGTGACGTCAATGGTGATTGAATCTGGTAGTAAGCAATGATTTTTAAAGTAGGTCAAATGGTGCAGTGCGTGAATAGGATTTTTCAGTACCGTATATGCTCTGGTATTAATTTATGACTGTTTTTTATTCTTAAAGGAAGTTTAAGTGCTAATAAAGAGCTTTTAGCATACAGTGTTGTCAGTCATCACTTAGTGCATGCATGTATGTGTTTGGAAACTTGTCTTTTAACACCTCCTTCTTAACAGTTGACAGATTTTGACAAAACTTCCAGTATATTCAGTATATTCGGTAATACAATTTTGCGATGTAAAATCGAAAGTACATAGCGAAAATAGGTTACATAACGATATACACACTATAAATAACTAACGAAAGTTAATTGATAATTTATATATAAAATATATACAATTCTCTACGCATGCACAATTTGTATTCCTGGGTTTACCACGTGACGATGATGATCAATCTACTGGCGTTATTTATAGTTAACTGGTAGTAACCTGGTAGACATACCCACTAAATTTATTACAGAATACACTGAAAATATGAAAACTTAACAACTTTTCTCAAGTAATGTAATATACCAGTCTTGATATTTTAATCAATATAAACTAATAATTGTAAAAAACAACGTATTTTACAACTTTTCTTTTCTTCGTCGTCGTGGTTGACTGCAGTCCCTTTAACAGCAAAACAAATATAAGCCTTGCTCTGGAAAAACTGGGCAAAAAATGCCTGTGTGTAAAGTGTTGTCCAATATTAGCCTGGCGTAATGCCTGTGTGTAAAGTGTTGTCCAATATTAGCCTGGCGTAATGCCTGTGTGTAAAGTGTTGTCCAATATTAGCCTGGCATAATGCCTGTGTGTAAAGTGTTGTCCAATATTAGCCTGGCTAATGCCTGTGTAAAGTGTTGTCCAATATTAGCCTGGCATAATGCCGTGTGTAAAGTGTTGTCCAATATTAGCCTGGCATAATGCCTGTGTGTAAAGTGTTGTCAATATAGCCTGGCGTAATGCCTGTGTGTAAAGTGTTGTCCAATATTAGCCTGGTGTAATGCCTGTGTGTAAAGTGTTGTCCAATATTAGCCTGGCGTAATGCCTGTGTGTAAAGTGTTGTCCAATATTAGCCTGTAATGCCTGTGTGTAAAGTGTTGTCCAATATTAGCCTGTGTGTAAGGTGTTGTCCAATATGGGCTTAATGCCTGTGTGTGAAGCGTTGTCCAATATGGGCGTAATGCCTGTGTGTAAAGTGTTGTCCAATATGGGCGTAATGCCTGTGTGTAAAGTGTTGTCCAATATTAGCCTGTGCAGTCTGCAGTAATGCCCTGTGTGTAAAGTGTTGTCCAATATTAGCCTGTGCAGTCTGCAGTAATGCCTGTGTGTAAAGTGTTGTCCAATAAAGCCTGTGCAGTCTGCACATGCTTATCATGGATGAAACTGTCTACCTAAACTGGATTTTTTATGCTCCCCTTCGAAGAAGAGAGGGTATAGTATTTTGCACATGTCGGTCTGTCCGTCCATCACCAGATGGTTTCCGGATGATAACTCAAGAACGCTTAGGCCTAGGGTCATGAAACTTCATAGGTACATTGATCATGACTGGCAGATGACTTCTAATGATTTTCAGGTCACTAGGTCAAAGGTTAAGGTCACAGTGACTTGAAATAGTAAAATGGTTTCCGGAAGATAACTCAAGAATGCTTAGGCCCAGGACCATGAAACTTGATAGATACATTGATCATGACTGGCAAATGACCCCTATTGATTTTCAGGTCACTTGGTCAAAGGTCAAGGTCACAGTGACTCGAAACAGTAAAATGGTTTCCGGATGATAAATCAAGAATGCTTAAGCCTAGGATCATGAAACTTCATAGGTACATTGATCATGACTAGCAGATGACCTCTATTGATTTTCAGGTCACTAGGTCAAAGGTCAAGGTCACAGTGACTTGAAACAGTAAAAATGGTTTCCGGATGATAACTCAAGAATGCTAACACATAGAATCATGAAACTTCATCGGAACATTGATCATGACTGGCAGATGACCCCTATTCATTTTCAGGTCACTAGGTCAAAGGTCAAGGTCAACAGTGACTCGAAACAGTAAAATGGATTCCTGATGATAACTCAAGAATTATTAGGCCTATAATCATGAACATTCATAGGTACATTGATCATGACTGGCAGATGACCCTATTGATTTTCAGGTCACTAGGTCAAAGGTCAAGGTCACAGTGACAAAAAATATATTCACACAAAGGCTGCCACAACTGACAGCCCATATGGGGGGAATGCATGTTTTACAAACAGCCCTTGTTTTTAAGAAGGGACTTCCTTTAAACGATGCCGTATAAGATGCCTTTAAAAAATGCCATAAAAGCGTTAAGTGCCTTCCTTGCTTATAGTCTGTATAATTAGTTAACAAACTACTTATGATTATAAAGCACCTGTCCACATAAATGGTTGATTGGTCACTGTCTGCTCAGGTACTACTCAAATGTACGAAGGGTACTCTTAAGTGTACTAAAATGTAACCCGGTGCATACCCGTAGCCAGGGGGGTGCGTTGGGTGCGTTCGCACCCAATCTTTTTGGACGAGTAAAAAAGTGTACTATAAGTTGCACCCAACTTATTGGACGCAAAAAACGGTTATTATTTTTTCCAGGAACCTAGTGAGTCTTCGTATTTAAGCGTTAAAATAATGTTGTATTCAATATGCAACCGACAGGTCATAATATTTCTCGATTATGTCATTCCAAGATAGCGCGTGATTTTTATTTACAAGTTTTAACCGTAGAATAGTTTAAATCAACAGAAGTTGTGACATCAACATTAATTTTTAGAAGATCTAAGAAGCCGGTCCCCGCAAAATGGAATCTGAATCTTTCTTACAAATAGATATTTGTTTTCTGTATAGTGCAAAATTATGAACCTGGCAATCTAATCCGTATAAAATCGATACTTATTTATAGATAATTTGATACTAAATGATTGTTTGTACTTTTGTCATCGTTATTAATGTCTATAACTGTAATAGATACCATAACAAAATGTTGAAGCCTACTTATTGCGAGTTGAAATCCCAGTCCAATAACCTTTTTTCAACAATTATCTAAATGGCTAGAAAATTTTTAGATGATAATTAACGGAATGTTATGTCAGCTTCCGAAAATGGCTGAAATCAAAGGACACCCTTCGACTATTGCCAAAGATTTATGAGCCACTGGTTAATAACTTTGCATTAATACCACGATTTATAACAAGAACACATTGTGCACAGCATTTTCGACAAACTGAGTTGTCTTTTTGTTATATCCCCGTACAACAATTTTCGGATCCCCTAAAGGGTTTTCCAGCAAAAAATATCAGCTATGCCCAAGTTATGATATTTTTTTGTTGAATGACAAGAAAACAAATCATTGTTACAGAGCAATGTAGCTTTTTTGTAGTTTACCAACACTTAATGGCATCTGTTCTGCTACACATACACAACTTTCCACAATGTTTTAATTATGTTTAAACTTGACACTAGGAATGTCCTATTCTTAAACAGTTGTTATAATGAATTTTAAAACGTTATAACATATGATCAGATGGACGTTAACGTTTAATTTTCATCAACTGTGACGGACCTTGAGCATATATCGGGTAAATAAGTTCATCTTTTTCTTTAACATCCTGGTATACATTGTTAAGGACTTTGATACCATAGGGCCAGTAGTTTTTGGTTATAGGGTCTTAATGATGCCTAGAGAGTTATATGTTTTTGAAATTCGTTTAGAAAAAAATAGCTAATTTGTTAAAAATAGTTAAAAATAAATAAAGTAACCAGTTATACCATTTTGATTTCTTTTAGTATTGATGAACATAAGAGAAGACCCCATTTTGTTAATCAGTGTTTGTTGAACAAATACACTATTAGCATGTTTAGAGCAAAGCTAGAGTGTTTTGATATTTTATACCGTTGTTATTGTTGATTTTACATTCTATAAATGTGTTGTTACATATGCAAACAAAGTGTGTGCGCGCATACCTGGGTAGCGTTAAACACCGTATAAAATGATATATATCCTTGACTGATCGAAAAAGGTGGTTATTGAAAAACGTGGTGGGGAAATACATGTATGCTATATCATATTCATATCATCAGTCACTGAGTTTGGTCAATGAAAGTGAAATTTTAATATATAAAATGCTCTATAACTTCAGTCTCTACAGTTGAAAGTGACCAGAATGCAGGAGTTTACGTTTCATGTTCAAAATTCTCTAGGGGGAGGACCTCCAAAGCCACCGATTGCAGGAGGAACATCCCCTCCCGCACATACCCCCTTTGACTCTTCTGTGCTCAATAACAATCCTCGATGGCAAAAATTCACACACCCTTTTCAAAACCCTGGCTACGGCCCTGGGTACAGGAAATATACTAAAACGTAAGCAACCAATTTAGACTGTACCCAAGTTGTATTCCTCCCAAAAATCTCTATGTCGTGAAAATTTTCTTTGAACAAAATCTGCCTCAACATTCTTACTTGAGTATGAGTTTCAATAAAATAGAGGTCATTTTTAGTCCCCTACCGGTTTCACCAGAGGGGACTTATGGTTTTGTCTCCGTCCGTCCGTCCGTCACACTTTTCTGGATCCTGCGATAACTTTAAAAGTTCTTAATATTTTTCATGAAACTTGAAATATGGATAGATGGCAATATGGACATTATTCACGTCATTCCAGTTTGTTCATACGTCAACATTCTGGTTGCTATGGCAAAAAATTGACTAGACTGCTGAAAATGGTGTTTTTTTCTGGATCCTGCGATAACTTTAAAAGTTCTTAATATTTTTCATGAAACTTGAAACATGGATAGATGGCAGTATGGACATTACGCACGTTATTCATTTTGTTCATACGTCAACATTTGGTTGCTATGGCAACAAATAGACTAGAAATACTGCTGAAAATGGTGTTTTTTCTGGATCCTGCGATAATATAAAAGTTCTTAATATTTTTTCGTGAAACTTGAAATATGGATAGATGGCAATATGAACATTATGCATGTCATTTCATTTTGTTCATACGTCAAAAATTCTGGTTGCAACAAATAGACTAGAAATACTGCTGAAAATGGTGGTTTTCTGGATCCTGCGAAAACTTATTAAGTTCTTAATATTTTTTTCATGAAACTTGGAACATGAATAGATGGCAATATGGACATTATGCATGTCATTTCATTTGTTTCCTACGTCTAAAATTCTGGTTGCTATGGCAACAAATAGGCTAGAAATACTGCTGAAAATGGTGGTTTTCTGGATCCTACGATAACATTAAAAGTTCTAAATATTTTTTCATGAAACTTGGAACATGGATAGATGGCAATATGGACATTATGCACGTCATTTTATTTTGTTCCTATGTCAAAAATTCTGGTTGCTATGGCAACAAATAAAAAAAATATTCTGACAATGGTGGAATTTCTGACAATGGTGGAGCCGGTAAGGGGACTTTTATTGCTTTGCAATAGTCTTGTTCAAAATATTAACATAAATATGAACATTGTTAACTTGAAAAAAGCAGATAACAACCATTTTAGTGTTAGAATTCCTGAGTATGTTTTAATATATATTCCGTACCCGTGGTACATTTTTAGAGTACCCGTGGTACATTTAAGTAACACTGAGCTAACAATAACCAATCAAGCTCCACTAAAACCTGAACAAATAACTATGCCGAAATTACATGTATTCCAATTAACATATACTGACAAAAATACAAAAGCCTTATTAAAATCTGTTTAAAAATAACAACTGAATTAGATGCCTCTTGCTGGTAAATTTATAAAGTACAGTTCTTTTAACGAGGGTACTCTTTTGAGACCAAAGCATTCTTAGATAAACAATTTCGACTGGGTTTTCAACAAAGCTTTAAATTATTTTTCCTATATTGGGGTATGGAAGGCAGATGGGGGTAAAATGTTTTCTTGTCTGTGATGATGTTACATAGAACATGTGTATATCATCATAAAGGTATTTCCTTTGTCTTTGTTATGACTCCTTGAATGTGTTGGGGAATTACTTGAATACTGAAATTAACTTTTAAGCTATGATTAATTACAAAATATACATGTAATTTTAAAAATTCTTAGAATGATCTGTTTCATCTGTGAACTTTAAAAATTGTTTGTCATATATTACACTCTTTTGTTGGACCGGTGGTTTCTTTTTTTAAATCCGTTAACAATATAAATAATCTTTTAAAGCATAATATGCATGGATTATAAACAAAAGGATAATTTATAACAATTATCCTACAAACTGTAAAATTGTAGTAAGATTGTAATAAAAGATGATACACAAACACTAAATGTTGATCTTTGTAACTAGGAATGAAATAAGTTCTTATGCTTGGATAAGTTGCCATTAAATTAATTAGGAATGTAGAACGTAGAATATCAGGTTATAAACACAATTAAAACAACAAAAAGATTGAAATATGCTACAATGACAAATAATATTGCATAAACTGTTTTAGGTGTTGAGTATTTGGTAGAGATACGGTAATGGACCAAACACTACTGGCTAACTGGTGTAAAACTGTGTCAGTTATTAAAGTTTCTTGTTTTGATACATTGCTCAAGGGATGTTATTGTAGCTTAGGATACCATTTTTTCTATGCCAATCAGGTAAGAAGTTAGTTCAAATGTCCTGGGTAAATATTTAGTTCTTCATAATAACTATTAACAAAGATGTAAAGCTTTTTTGTTTTATTTAAAAAAATCAAAATGATAATGACAATTATTTTACAGTTTATGATATTGAAATTTTAGTATTGAATGCCTTGTTAAGGGTTTTTTCTCAACTCTCATAAAAAGTTTTTATTTGTGTTTGATTTTATTAATATAATTAAGGATAGATTGTTGTTAGTTGGTTGTTTATTTGTAAATAATTAAGTAATTATGCAAAGGAATAAAACAATTAGGTTGTTATCCTGAGTTATATCATGGTGTTTATCATGAGTTATATCATGGTGTTTTATCCTGAGTTATATCATGGTGTTTATCATGAGTTATATCATGGTGTTTATCCTGAGTTATATCATGGTGTTTATCATAAGTTATATCGTGGTGTTTTTCCTGAGTTATGTGTTTATCCTGAGTTATATCATGGTGTTTATCCTGTGTTTTATCCTGTGTTTTATCCTGTGTTTTATCATGGTGTTTATCATGAGTTATATCATGGTGTTTATCCCGAGTTATATCATGGTGTTAGACCTGAGTTATATCATGGTGTTTATCATGGGTTTTATCATGGTGTTTATCATGAGTTATATCATGGTGTTTATCCTGAGTTATATCATGGTTTTTATCTGAGTTATATCATGGTGTTTATCATGAGTTATATCATGGTGTTTATCATGAGTTATATCATGGTGTTTATTCTGAGTTATATCATGGTGTTTATCAGTTATATCATGGTGTTAATCCTCAGTTATTCTCATGGTGTTTATCCTGAGTTATATCATGGTGTTTAATAGTTATATCATGGTGTTTATCCTGAGTTATACCATGGGGTTTATTCTGAGTTATATCATGGTGTTTATCCTGAGTTATATCATGGTGTTTTTCACTTATATAATGGTGTTTATCCTGAGTTATTTCATGGTGTTTATCCTGAGTTATATCATGGTGTTTATCGCGAGTTATTATACTTTGGTGTTTATCCTGAGTTATATAATGGTGTTTATCCTTGGTTTGGCACATTACTGTGATGTATAATTCATGGATTGTTTGCCTTTATGCATATATCTAATTGCTTTTTTATTCCTGTAGGTAGTTTATGAGTTGATTGAAAAATCTTGCAATAAATTCTGTTGTTATTCTAACGCTCACAATGATTGGAAGTTTAAATCATCAAACGTCTGGTGTCCAATTTAAAGTAAAAACCTTTAGGCTAATTTTGTTAACGATCTATATTACACATTAGTACAATGATTGAGTCTGTTATCTGTATGGCTAATTGAGCCTGAATGATCAATGAAGTACTTAAACTAAAGCTTACATACTATAGTGGAGATAGAAAGCTCAATCCTGCCATGTTTGTTCTTTATTATTTCCTGCTTGTTCTCTTCCTTGGTAATTATATCTATAAATACAAAAAGCAAAGTGGATTTCTTTATTCAATATGCCTTTAGTGTAAAAGGAATTATTATACAAGCCTCAGGTGGGAGGAGAGTTGCTTTTTCCCTGCAAAGTTCACGGACCTAGGTACCATAATTCAATAAAAGGTATGAAAAAACATTCTTACTGTTCTTGCCGTTACATTATGCATCAAAACTAACTGTCCAACCTTTTTGAAACCTTTGCAGTGTTTATTTTCACCCTATAGGGAATGGTGGCGGGGCCCATCCAAAGGGAAAAAAGGAAAAAACGCGTTGTTTTTTAGGAAAAGGAGAAAATTAAAAATTCACTCTTTTATATGTAGTGATATTTATTATATGAATACACATGTTTGTATGAATGTAATATTCACAGCTGAATGTCTCTGTCCTTTTTCTTAAATATATATTAGATTTTTTTCAACATTAGTTTCAGACAGTTCAGCCTTCATGCACAGACAGTTTTCCTTGCCATTTTGAGTCTAATTGGGATTTTTTTAATCGATAAAATGGCAAATTTGAGCATTTTTTATCAATAAAATGGACTAAATTGGAATGTTTTTATCAACAAATATATATTGACACAATATAGATACATCAGGCCTTTTCCTGGCCATTTTGGGAAAAAAATGCAATTCATGTAAATAGTCCACTAATTTGGAAAAACTAATTTAATATAACTCTTTATAATATTTCAAAATCATATTAATTATAGTTAAAAACTTTGTTTTTTTATGAAATAAATTTGAGATATATTTATCATTAGACAGTTCTTTCTAAAAAAAAAAAAAAATATTTTTTTTTTTTTAACTTCTGGTGGGGATTTTTTCTACAAAACAGGGGAAAAATATATACTCTTTTTTGAGGGGAATGGGGCCGAATATCAGCCCCGAAATTGCCATAAAAAACACACTGCCTTTGTTAACATACATTTCAACTGGCCGACATTTTAAACACGTGAGTGATTACATTGGTCCAACGCGAAGGTGTGCTTGTCTCCATGAATATTTCATACTTGAATCGGGTCATACTGACAACGAGTATGTCACCCAAGTTGTGTATCGTGTTATTTCTTAAAATTTGACCTTGCATTTGTAAAAATATTGCAAGATACATTTCCAGAAAGCAAATGCATTTCTGCGTTGGCTAAGACCGAGTTCATGGAAACCGCTGCACAATTGGCGAAGTTATGGCTGTTCAAAACAATGCAACTGTTTTCGGGTCATAATTTTCATTTGAATACCTTGTTGTGTATGTATATTAATTTTTTTTCAGAAGAGTTGATTTTTTAGTGACAATTTGATGATGTTTCATTCAAAATTATGGTTTTACTAATTAATATCATAGCCACACACTAAACACCTGTGGTCCGCCATATGATTCAAATACAATAACATGAGACAAACCAGTTTTTTTTCTTCTATTTAAAAAAGGCCGTAAAACAGACCAGATCCCAAAGCAAACGGACCCTAAAGACAATTGTAAAAAAATCCAAAGAAGTGTTATAATGATTATAATAACTCAATTTTATTTCATAGTCAGCTAACCAAGCATATAACTTTCAGTGTGAATTGCATGTTTTCCCAAAATTGCCAGGAAAAGGCCTGATGTGTAAACATTTATTGATAAAATCTCAATTTGGTCCATTTTGTCGATAAAAAATTCCTAAATTTTCCATTTTATCAAAGTAAAAAATCCCAATTTGACCGGACTCGGGCTTTTCCCAAAATGAGACAGGGCTACGTGACAAGACCTTAAGGTCTTAAACCTTCGGATGTATATTGTCTTTTATTTACAACTTCTTTGAAGTTGAATTTTGGAGTTATGCACTAAAAGAATGTTCCAATGTGGATGTTTGAGTCTCGTTCTGTGAAAAGTGGGCTTAATGCATGTGTGTCAAGTGTGGTCCCAGATTAGCCTGACCTGACTAAACTTTTTGCACATGCATTAAGCCCAGTTTTTCCAGACTGCGGCTTATTTGATGGTCTTCTTAGGGTACTGATAGCCTTGCTTCGCACCTGGAAAACTGGCATTGGCATTGAAGATGTTCATCTCAAGTTGGGTCTAATGTAGATGAATGCTTGCTGTCCCCAAATCTCACAGTGAACACTTAAAGGGGCCGTCCAATAGATTTTGGCATGTATTAAAGCTTGTCATTAACTGCTTTAAATGCTTTATATTGATAAATTTTAACATTTGAATTAAAAGTCAACAGGAAAAATTAGAATACAATTTAAAATAAGAAGAAAAAACGTTTACTTCCACAGGGCTCAAACCACTGACCCCTAGAGTCATGGAAGCTTGGAGTAAAATGTTTCCCAACTTTACCACTCGACCATCCACGCTCACGTCAAATGCGAAGGTATTTTTTAGCTATATAAGCAGTTTCCCAAAATATTGATTCGCTTCGAAGGACGCTTTAATCTGTTGGACAGTCCTTTAAAAACATTGATACGTTAAGTAAGAAAGCTCTTTTTAGCTACATGTATTATACTGACAATTATTAAGCAGCAAGCGCTATATGGTTTTCAAGGAACAAAATAATGCAAAACATAACCAACAGAAGATATGTCCATTGAATGTACCTGTAATTAACAAATATACTTTAGGAGACATAAAGTGATATTATGCACATCTAACAGTATATGCTATGTTTATAGGTGTCTATGGCAACCGTTGTTTATTATACCCCCATTACCACTGGTAGTTTATACCCCATTACCATTGGTAATGGGGGCTATATAGGAGTCACTTTGTCGGTCGGTCGGTCCGTCCGTCGGTCGGTCTGTCTGTCCGTCTGTCGGTCTGTCCCAAAATTTCATCCGATCTTCACCAAACTTGGTCACAAGCTGTATCTAGATGATGTATAGGCCAAGTTTGAATATGGGTCATGCCGGGTCAAAAACTAGGTCACGGGGTCACTTAGTGTGTTTTAAAACCGAAAGTTTGTCCGGACTATAACTATGTCATTTATCGTTAGATTTTAAAATAACTTGGTACATTTGTTTACCATCATGGGGCGGTGTGTTGCGTGAAAAAAGTACGTCATTATCTCCAAGGTCAAGGTCACACTTGGAGTTCAAAGGTCAAATGCTTGTCCGGGCCATAACTTTATCATTTATTGTGAGATTTTAAAATCATTTGGCAAATGTGTTCACCATCATTGGACGGTGTCTTGCACGAAAGAATTACGTCGATATCTCCAAGGTCAAGGTCACACTGAGTTCAAAGATCAAAATAGCCATAAATGAGCTTGTCCGGGCAATAACTATGTCATTCATTGTGAGATTTTAAAATCATATGGCAAATTTGTTCACCATCATTGGAAGTGTGGTCGCGCGAAAGAATTACGTCGATATCTCCAAGGTCAAGGTCACACTGAGTTCAAAGGTCAAAATTGGCCCTAAATGAGCTTGTCCGGGCCATAACTATGTCATTCATTGTGAGATTTTAGTCATCAGGCACATTTGTTCACCATCATTGGTCGGTGTGTTGCGCAAAGAATTACGTCGATATCTCCAAGGTCAAGGTCACACTGTGAGTTCAAAGTGAAAAATAGCCATAAATGATCTTGTCCTAGCCATAACTATGTCATTCATTGTGAGATTTTAAAATTACTTGGTACATTATTTTGTTCACAATCATTGGACAATGTGTCATGCGAAAGAATTACGTCGATATCTCCAAGGTCAAGTTCACACTTGAAGTTCAAAAGTGAAAAATGGCCATAAATGAGCTTGTCCGGGCCATAACTATGTCATTTATTGTGAGATTTTAAAATGACTCTGTACATTAATTTTGGTTCACAGTCATTGGACGAC
>NC_068358.1:91012303-91019803 GCF_020536995.1 Dreissena polymorpha
CATTACATACGCATATGAAGATTTTTTGTTTAAAACCAAGACTCTCAATATTGTAATTTGTGCTAACGTTATTTTTCCTAATTGTGTTATACATGTGTACCTGTTTCACGAAAAGTTGTTTGTTGAACACTTTACTGATAGTTGCCTTCATTTAATCATTGTCAAAGCGAAATAGCGTTAACAACATAAAACTATTATTTGAGATATAGTTCCTTCCCTTATCGTTTGCTTACCTCAACGATGTCGTTGATAAGGGAAAGTTTGAAATCCCAGTCTAGTTGAATGGACTCGTTCTGTAGAATGTCCTAAGATTTAAGAGAATATCATACTATGTTAAATGGGAAAATATATTATGTATTAATGGAAAAACAAAATAGTGATATATTTACGTAGAGCCCATCATTCTTCACAAAGATAATAGTTTAACATGCATTTACTCATTTGAGTGATTTTCAATGCTCTGTGGCATTGGTTATCTATCTTTGTCTATATCAAAATATATAGGCAAAGAAATGTTCCAAAGACAAAGTCATGTAAACAAATATTTTACTTAACGCAAATAACCATTTTACTGTACAAAGAACAGACAGAACAGACAGTGTATTCAGACTTATACATATGCACATCGTCTTTAATGCATATATTTATAAATTAAACAATGTAACGTGTCAAAATATGATAATTTTGACAAAATCAATGAAACAATATTATATATATATATATATATTTATAAATTCAATTTGTAAATTCAGTGAAATTTCAAAACAAAATATGAACAGAGAAAAAACAACGATTTTGAAAATTAGAAACATACTTATTTTAAAGGCAGTAAGGATAACTATTACGTTTAATTTGGGTATGGTATATATGTTATAATTTTTGAAGTAAGTACAAAAACAGAAGAACTATTATTTCACATAATATCAATTCAAAAAAAGTGACAGATATTTATGGGAACTTAATAAGAAAAAAAACCTATTAAGTCAATTAGTGGTAGTTATAATAGAATTTCGTATAGTTAAGGCTTCTTTAACATATTTACATACATTAATAATTTCAAATTTACATGTTGATGTCAATAAATGATTAACTTTACAACAGATGGGTTCATGAAATAAATACGTTTAATGTATTTTTGACGTAGTAAACGAAAGCATGCACAAACACAAATAAAATGGAATTCATCCTCTATGTCCCGTTGATTACAACAAGACAATACCGTTCCTCATGAGGGATATTGTTGCGTGAGTACCTTCCGGTCTCAATTCTCAACGGGTGGGCCGAAGCCCTTAATTTAACAAAGTATACACGTAGATTTTTAGACAATACATCCAAGTAGTTCTCATATTCAAGAGAGGTTTTAAAAATTCTATACATATCTAGAACAGAACTTATATTCGTATTTCCAAACCATTCCTGCTTAGCGGTGGCAGTAAGTCTGCATTTAAATTCACATACAAAAGAACTACTATTAGTTATATTTGCAGTTTCAAACACATGGGAAAATCCGTATTCATTTAACAATTGTTTAACATGTGCAACCCAAATTTTGCATCATTTAATACACTCATTCAATGCTCGGATATATACAGTTTGTATAATAATATGTTTACTGTTAACAATTTTTAACCAATATTTAACAATTCGTACATATCTTTTCACATACAACGGGTATCCGCCTAACTCACTATATACTACAGCATAACAAGTATTTATATTTACATTCAACAATCTTTTGCAAAATTTTAAATGAATTCGTTCGATTTCTTTTGATTTATTAATACCCCATATTTCAGAGGCATAGCAACAAATAGACCCAACAAAAGAATCAAACAACTGACAAAATAATTTTGGCTTAAGTTAATACTGCTTACATTTATAGAGTAAAATATGCATCGCCTTTAGAGCTTTTCAAACCAAATGTTCTTGATTAAAAGTGGTTAATAACAGTGCCGAGATAATTGAAATTATCAACGATTTCTATATTTTGTCCATTATATGTCCATTTTTGATTATCTCAAATTTTACCCCTTTTGCGAAACACCATTATTTTTGTTTTTGAAGTATTCACATTGAGCCCCCATGAATTACAATACTGGTAAAGTTTATCTAGATTGTTCTGTAATTCTTCTGGCAATTTGCCTAAAATGACCATGTCATCTGCAAATAACAATAAAATTAAGGTTATGTCGTCTATATTTAAACCAGACAGGTTACTATCTTGTAAAAAAAGTTCCATATCTTCTACAAACAGTGAACAAAGAATCGGGGACAGTACATACACAACGACATAACACATCAAAATAGTTAAAGTTGACTCAAGCATTAGAACGGTCAAAGTAAAGCATTTGGACTTTGAACCAGATTTGTTGCTTACCTGACCTCACACCCTTAGCCCACCCAGCATTTATCACAAATCATACTTGCGTAGTTATTAATATTAATAAGACGTCGTCATTATTTGTTCAAAATTTAAATAAACTGGCTTTTTTGTTAGTATTTCGTAGTCATATATCATATTTAATAGGTTAAAACATTTCAATTACTCCATATTACGACCAACAACGTTTACATACGTGAAACGTGCATCAAATACTTCATAAAATGATATACTATTTAAGTGTCCGTTTAGATTTCAGTAAAACAAAAAACACTTGTTGGGATAAGTTTTTTACGTGTTCCTATGCAAGAAAAACGAGTATATATTCAAGTTTTTTAAGTATCAAACGTTTGTTTGATTGAACAGAATTGCGAGATTATCCAAGCATGAGGATGCGTCTTTCACTCCTATGAAATATATATATATATATATATATATATATATATATATATATATATATATATATATAAACATGCATTACAGCATGCATTTCAATTAAATACAAAAGATACATCATATTGGAGAAAGATCAATTTTAAATGGCATGAATTAAAGCCTGTTTTTGTCAGAATGGCGCATGGATGAGGTTAATACATAGTGACGATATTATGTACAAATGTAGTTTGATAATTAGAACAAGTATAACATTATTCTAAGCTTAATGTCTTTGCGAAACTAATTTTTTATACTTCATATATAAGACATTTTCTAGAATTTGAAAGCAGTTTTAACAAAATGTGACTAGTTTTAACACTACTTTGTTTGAACCATAAAGTAGTTCGATAAAATTGAACATAGTTTGACGAGATCAATAATACTTTGGATTTAATGTACTCCTAGCATCGGCATGGTAAGGATATTTAATAATAAAGCGATATTCATCCTCGATATCATTTAGATTGTATATCATTTACAAAGCCCCAGTTTATTTACACATATGTTGAAACTGTGTTATATTATATGTATATCCACAATTCAATTATTTTTGCCTATTATTGTCGGTGCACGTGTCAAAATAAACTGTCGTTTATGTGAAATGTTTAGATAACATTCCTTTATTCTTGTAATCCATTATTACCATGGTGTGCCTTTAAATGTCATACCAAGTTTCGAAAGTTTGGTTTCGGGGAGTATATAAGTTTTTGATGATTTTTTTTACAGTTTGCACATTTCTACAGAAAAATGAGTTTGTGTTGTTGAATACAGATAAGGTATTTTAACGAGGCTCAGTCCACTGAAACAACGAGCATTGGCTAGTGTTTCACATGCAAATGCCAAGCAAATAAACGTATCTGTGTTAATAAATAACCTGATATTCATCTTTCCCATAATTGAGTTGTCTGCATGCATTTTTCGAACGTAAAATAACAAAACGGCTGAAACACATCCAAACCTTTTATGACGTCATATATATTACCAAAATGATTTCTCTTTATTGCGCGTTTTGATTGTATCAACATTTTTCGGATTCGCAAACATTTATCAGGTGTGGTTGTCATCGCGTTAATGCGGTAGATTATGAAAAAAAGATATTTGTTGAGAACAGTCCTTTTTAATAACAAAGGCACATGTAGTTAAAAAATAAGTTTTATACGTTCAACAAAGTTAGTGAAGTGAATACACATTTTTTATAATATGTTTTAAATATTGGAATTGTGTTTTCTAACCAAATATATGACCAGGTTCAAGAAAAGCCATGTGTGTACGATGAAAACAGATACTATTACATATCGGTAGGTGTTCACATACGGAAGGTTCTAATCGTATAGGCAAACTTAACAATATACGCATTTTTCTTTTTCGGTATAATAGAGTTATCGGTTTATATTTTTGCAAGGAAATGCAATTCTCTATATAAAATTATATGAACATAAAAAGGTGCCATTTTGGAGCGGACTTTGCGTCGCAATCGGATGGCAATAAATTTAATAGGTACACTTCCCCTATACGCTGGTGAATATTGCATGCACATGTCAGTGTAATTTTGAAAGCAACAAAACGGAAATGTAAGTTTTTTGTCCGATAAAGCATTGTTTATTGACCAATTAACTAATTTACACACGGTAAACCGTGACTTGATCATTGGTATAGGTAACGTAGGAAACAAAAATACAACTGCTCAACTATCTGCATAATTGGCAAATTAATGTCAAGACACATTCATGTTTGAATGCACTATGGGATAACACTACTGGAACTGTATCCTTAAAACCTTCATTGCACATACCTGTAAGTTTCCTCTAGAGCAATACTCAGTTAGAATACACACGTTGTTGGTGTCCGGACACACACCAATTAGACGTGTAAGATTCGGACATGTGATATCACGCATCTGAAACATGTGTTAAGCCATGATTTTGACTTTTCAACACACGAGTCTTCATTGAACGCCATAAAGTTGCGCCACAAAAATTCCCTAGAATTTCTTGCGAAAGAAAAAAAAACACATTAAAATATCATATAATGATAGTTTGGAACCACATCAACACTATATATGTCAATATGTCATCGTTAATGTTTACGGATGAAACATTCTGATGTATGTATTGTCTTGTAATGCGTAGGCAAATTGTGTGCTGTACTGCACATATAATTGGTCACAAAGCTTAAATAAACATGCATTGGTCGCGAAATAATATATCCTGATAATATTTAGGAGTTTCGTAATTTAAATATATTATCCCTTTAGACATGTTATCATCTTATTGAGTCACAATGCCTGTCATTGCGTGCGAAATTCTAATATTTACCCACTTGTTTCATTTCCAACATGAAGGCTCTATCTACTGAGATGGACTTGACCTTTGGTTTGCGCATGTACACCATAGTACCCTAGATCGAAGCAGGAAAAATCAGAAATAAACTTTACATTTGAAATATTTATTCTGTTCTGTCTATATGTTTATATAAAACAGAAGTGAAATATACGTTCAAATTTTTTTGATTAAATGAATTACTATTTTTGCAATTAACCGGGTGGGATAAAGTATGAAAACTACGCAACATGTAGTTCAGGAGGGCTTAAATCTTACGTAAGCGTAGCTTTGTAAATATTATTAATACATGCACTTTCTTATTTACAATTCTGAACGTCCGTTCTTAACCTTCCAATTGTTTATCTGTGCTGGTTTTAGACGGAAGCAAAACTGCGGGGTTTAAAGTTCTTTTTTTTCATGAATTGTAATGTAGTGAAATTACCTTGTACATAACAGAAGTTTGAAAGCACACTGCGTGTGTTGCTAGTGATAACGACCTTTCATCAACGTCAACCTGCCGAGTGATAGATTGTGTTTAATACCCAATATATACGTTCAATGCAGAAATTGAATATTATGGTAATCTGGCACAGATACCTGATTCTTATTAGAAAAGGCAATTAAAACGTAATTAACTCAATCATGCCTCCCGTTTAATTTACAGCATAGAAAGCTACTATGTATCTTTAGATAATATCAACAAATCTTTATCAACAGAAAACATTGTAGGACAAAGTTATATTTGCGTAATAGTATACATGAACACGGTTCAATGTCATTTTAAAGGTAAAACGCACATAAACATATTCGTACATTGGTCTACCATGAAAGGAACAGAACGCCCTGTTCCAATCAGCAAATATTATGTAACTAAGAACATAATATTGCCGTAAGATATACGGTTAACTTCAACATTTTAATGTACTTATCATTTTGTATAATACACATATGGGTTACTGTTATGCGTAAATTTAATTTTATATTATATTATGAAACAAGATTGTTACATTGTTTTATTTCTGGAATGAAAAAACTTTTTTTGTCTTCCGTATTCGAGCTGTCTTTGCTTAAAGAGAAATCAGTTATTACTATTCGCAAAGCTAACGTTTCAAAAATTATGCTATTCACTTCCTTCTACTGTCATAAACCTGATACCAATTATTTTAGTTTAAGTCTTTAGTATATATGAATGATTTTGTTTTACAAGAGCCTTTTTGTTATTTTTAAAGCCTTTAAAACAAATTCAACTAAGTAAAATTTAGGCACTGCTCTCTTTGTTTTATTAACATGCAGCTGACTATTATGTATACTTTCATGCATGAGGCATTCAAGTCAAAGTAAAAACAGTTTTGTCCCAATAACAAACTTTAAGTGTTCATTTTCACCTTCATTACTTTAAATATATTACGCTCTGATTGGTTTTTTGAACGTTCAGAATGCATTTCATAATTGACCTTATATACGTGTTGGCCTATTTGAGAAGCGATTGTTGTTAAGATACTATATTGATTCATTTTAGGTAAATGTATAAGTCGATAAATATGAGTTCTTATTTTGATATATTTGTCACTGAAGAATGAATACTTATTTGTTTGATAATGAATATACTTTACATCACTTCTTCTAGAAAAGAATGACGACTGAGTTGTCATGGTGATGTCTTCACTGCGCACACGCCACCACTGACTGTATATTTCCGCTTCTGCTTTCGTTCGTCTACAAAACAACACGACAAACGATTAATTCGTTTAATAAAGAATACGCTGAAAAAAAAAAGACTTAAAGGTTTTTATTCAAAGGCCACACTGTTTTACATTACGTTGTTATCCGTGATTCCGTTTACATATTTATTTTAGTTGACCATTACAAAATGTCAATATTCGTCTAGCAGAAATTTTGCCCAATGCACAGATATCCTTACATTACTTAAAGTCTTAATGAAATATGGTGTATTTTAATTGAAGCACACAAAAGAGCTACAAATATTAATGTTTTCTCAATGTGTCAACAGAAAGCATCAGGTTTCGCAAAACGTATTCAAATTGTTGACTTAAAAGTATTAAACGGCTAATGGCTCACTCGAATCACATGACCGTGCCGAGATGATACAATTATACATTGTATTGTGCTACTTAAATAATTATCAGTTAAAAATAAAGATATTTTTTTATAATTAAACATTAAGAAACATAAGCAGCAAAGTGCATGGATAAATCACCTGTAAACCAGCCCAGCAATCACTGCGAACACGACGATTACAGCACCGATGCTGATACCTACTATAGCTGAGGGCTGCAGTGCTGAAATTATAGGTAAATGTACAAACAAAGGACAGACAAGCACACCAATCACATCGAACGTGTT